>NC_081517.1:22812130-23004630 GCF_030273125.1 Centropristis striata | reverse complement strand
CACAAAAAGGCAGATCAGTTTATGAAGTCTGGAACAGCCTTCTTTCCCTCAAACCCTTTTTTATAACCTGACAAAGTTTACCAAGAATGTAGGTAGAACTCTCCAGAAGGTGCCTCCCTCTCGATCCGTTGATCTGTCAGTTTTAATCAATATTGTGGACCGGTCATGTCACCAAGCAGAGAAGACAGTTATCTTTCTGCTCAGCACATCATATCTGTGACCTGACCTGGAACAAACTTTCAAATCACCACCTCCTGGCTTTGGTATGATTTGCAGAGATTTTATTAAAGACACAGATTTTGCAATGTCTATAAAAAATATAAAACATAAAATATACCTTTTTGTGATTATAGAATCTTACTCTAAGTAGGACAGAGAAAGTTTAAGCAGATGGAATAAGTGTATTAATTATGGCTGTATTCTGTATTTAGAGTAATCACGGTGTTAAAACAATATTAGCACATGATCATTGTATCAAATCATCTTGCATGATTAATCTATAAATGCACAGAGGGGTTACATACACGGTTAGTGAACTACGCACGCATAGATAGTGACCTGCGTCAACAGATAGTGACCCCCATTCACAGAGACAAACAGAGACAGAATCACAGATTATTCTAACAACTGCTCCAATGAGGAGACTTCAGTTTTTTGTGACATGGCATTTGATGCATTTGTTTGTAGTTGCTTAATCTTTTTCTGTTTTATGGCCGATTGCAGCTATTCCTTTCGAGTTTGCTTGTTGTTACTACTTTGTTGAATCTGTGAGTTGCAAGTAGCAGTTTTTCCAGATAAAAGTCGTAAGTGATTGTCAAGATTTTCTGTTTTTACTGATACGATACAGCCGTACGATCATTGCAGAATAGAGAAGAGGAACATTAAAACACACAGTGATCCAACCCAACAACTGAGGTCATCAAATGCCAGTGCTTTTTCACACCAAGGGACACATCCACACACAGACTTGAGACATCAGCAGTGAGAATGGAAAAACTGTGGGCTCCTGACACTTCGTATGCCTAATGTAACGTGTAGCAAGCATTCTGTCAGTAAGTCGTATGTCCAATGTCAGTTTTATGCTAATATTAGATAATCTTCAGAGGCCCCACGATATGGTTTTATCCCGATACTTGAGTCACAATATGATGTTATTGCGAATTTAATCATTTTAAGATATGGTGACTATTACGATACAATACATTGCGATTTCACTGTTTAATTGCATTTTGTGTCCGTAAAATTAAATTCAATCAAGAATTGTTTTGTCAAATAAGAGAAAATCTATTCATCTTACTTCAGTCTTTTTATTTCTCCACAATGAGAGTCAATCCCATAGACTGACCAACAAAGTATTCAGTCAAACTGAACCTTTATCAAACATGTATAGACGACAACAACTGCAGCATTTTATCAAACTTTCCTCAACTTTAAGCTTCACTGCTCTGTATAGCTTCAATTAGAGGTGGGAATCACCAGAGGCCCCACGATACGATTTTATCGCGATACTTGAGTCACGATACGATATTATTGCGATTTTAAGCATTTCGCGATATGGTGAGTATTGCGATACAATATATTGCGATTTTACTGTTTAAAATTACTTATTTAACTGCATTTTGTGTCCACAAAATTAAATTAAATCAATAATTGTTTTGTCAAATAAGACAGTCTTTTTATTTCTCCACAATGAGAGTCAAACCCACAGACTGACCAACAAAGTATTCAGTCAAACTGAACTGAACTGATATCAAACATGCAGTGCAACGTTTGCTCCGGTGTGACTTTCATGTTCTGCTCGAGTCTAAAGAACGTGAGACAGACGCTTCCAGTCATCTGTCACACAATGAGCCGTTATAGTCACATATGAATCTACTGCCCGCGACGTCCACGCAACACAAGTTATCGCAAGTATATCAGCTGTTCCCAAACTTTCCTCAACTTCAAGCTTTACTGCTGTGTATAGCTTTGATACGGCTGTGTCCGTGAAATAACGTTGCGACGGAGTCACATACCTGGTTCCAGTGTCTTTAACATGTAGCTAAAACCATCGTTTCCACAACGTTGTATGGCCTCAAGTCTTTGCACATGAAGCAAGCAATGGATTGTGTTATTTCCTTTGCGCGTTCTGAATTGAGAGGCAGTTTTGTTGGCTGGTTTCTTGGTAGCGCTGATGTAGCGTTAGCTTTGGTGTCATCAGTTAATGCGATCTCAGGATGGTGCCGAGTTAGATGAGCCCGCAAGTCCGTTGTATTCCCCGAGTATTTTATTTTCATGCGGCACTCCTTGCAAACTCCATTTGTCATTTCTATCTCATTCGTCCCTTCCTTGTTAAAAAAAAATCCAAAATAAATCCACACGCTTGACATTAACGCGGACGGGGCTCTCCTTATTTATTATCTCCGGTGCCGCCATCTTTGTTGTACCAACTTCTTCTGTCGCGCTGACCATCACCTCTAACGGTGCGTTCAGACCGGACGCGTAGCGAATATTTCGCGCGACAAGATTACATACAAAGTCAATGCAAACACGCAAATTTTTGCCGGCGGCGCGAATCGCGGGTTTCTTGCGATGTCGCGGCGCGAATGAAACAACGCGAATTCTCGTGAGTTCAATAAATTCAACTTTGGCGAAATATTCGAGTGACGCTGTTTCGGGACAGCCTATCAGCGTTGAGATTCTGGACGACAGTGTCCGAGATACATACATGAGAGAGAGGAGAAAAGAGGCAGGAAGGAGGAGTGGGTCGGCAGGAGGGACAGGAAAAAGGTGGAAGTACTCTGCGGTCCTCTCTCCGTGCTGAGTGCGCCTCCGGATGATGTCACTCACCCAGACACGACGGCGGTGTTTTCCGACGTATCTCGGACTTCCAGAGCAGGTACAGGGACGCTATGCTTGTAATGTCAGCCATGGTTGATGACAGAATGAAATGAAGGGAATTATTTGGCGCTAAATAGTCTCTTGGGCGAAAATTTGCGAGTTATTTACTCGCGCGAGTGACGCGAGTTAAATTCAATTCTCGCGCGAGTAACGCGACGCGAAAATTCGCTACGCGTCCGGTCTGAACACACTGTTATGACCTCACCAGAATAATACTCAACAGCACCATCTAGTGGATCAAAAAAGCAATTGATTTCATTTTAAGTACCAAAGAATTGACTTCATTTTTTCCATTAATTATGACAAAAAAGTATCGATACTTGGCGGCCATGAATCGATATTATATCGCCACGCAAAATATTGCGATACTATGCTGTATCGATTTTTTCCCCCACCTCTAGCTTCAATACAGCTGTGTCCGTTAAATAACGTTGAGCCTTGAGTAGAAATGGTCTTGTGTCCACTTTACGCTCACTTTCTGATGTACGCTCGTTTGATAAATGATTATTATTATACCACTATTATACCACATACAAAATGTTTACTGTCCATGTTTGGTATCCATTTTTTCAGCACAACTTCACCATGAACTGACTTTTTTTCACTGTAACATACTTTATATTTATTACAATAAAAACCACAAATATGCTCAGTGTACTGTTTTGGACCTGTAAATGTAAACATGGGTTGCAAATATGAACATATAGAGATTAAATTCAAATATAATACAACTATATACAATAAATTCCCATTAAAAAATATGTATAGGAATAGTGTTAGCTGATTCAACCACTTTTTTCTGTTTTGTAAAATGCACTGCCTGCCTCGTCCATCCTACTTTTACGGTTAGTTTAGATTTAAACTATCATATCTTTGGTTTTACATGACCGAGGAGCATCAAACAAAAAACTGATGAAAGTTTCAAGTAATTTAGAGTGAAGTTGACAACAGCGATCCACGTGATCTCTGCTTTTTATGCCGCTTTGAAAACGTTGCATGGTCTGATCACGGCTGTGCATTCAGAGACTCCCAAGATTAAAATCAATGTGTTCTAAAAACATGTCATATCCAGGCAGGAAGGCAATCTAGTCTCCTTTTGCCAAATTTAAAACTTGTCTGCCTTGTCTCAGCCCGTTGGTGTAATGCCAAGGGATGTGATGTGAAAATTACCTTTGCCTACCCCTAAATTAATCAGTAGTAGCTTGCCCTAACCAATCATGTTAGGTTACTAAGGAAGTAATGAAATGTGTGAAATTTGTGAAATGTGTGCTTGGACTTCGGTCCCTCTCTCCCCCCTTTCCAAACGAGAGCGCAGGGCAGGCACTGAGTGATTTATGTTACAAATCATAAAGAGTTATTTTCTTTCACCAGAATGAGTGGCTCATATTTCTGTAGCCTTTGTAATGAGACATCTAGTCTGAATTATTTATCTTGAGTTTAGTTTGATGTTACATGTATAGTTGTTTTCAGATACAGTAGTGAGTTACCTGTGTTGAATTTGATTTACCTAAATATTAACCTAAATGAATCATTAGTGAACATTAAGCCATTTAGATTAGAATATAGGATAGAACACTATAAGTTAGCCGCCAGAGGGATTTAGAGCACATACACATTTTTAGCACATGCACACTCTACTGCTACAGAGCTAACTGTAGCTAACGAGCTGGAGGCCGGCTCGTTAAGGAGAGTTAGGAGGAGTCGCTGGATTTGTCTCCAGTCCCTTTCTTGAAAAATAGTCACGAGGGGGTCTACAAAATTAGCTAAATTTAGCAACAAAGTCACTAAGTTGGGAACACTACTTTGCCGGTTTTTACTTATCGATCTATCCAATCAGTAACCAGACTGTTTTCAGGGGAGAAAAAAGTCCCGCAAAAGCAGGCTCTGGACTGCTCGTATTGAAATTAGGGGCGTTTCAGCAAGTGAGACCCGCGTATTGCCCAGTAGTGAAAACGGCCCTAAGGAGTGGACTGAGGCTAGAGTCAGAGCATTAAGAGCCACAGGGCACTGACAGGTCCAGGAAATGGGCTACACATGTTGCGTACCTAGTGTCAACACCTGAACCAGACGTCAGATGATTTTTTTTCTCCAGGGCCAAAGTCGATGTTGCTCACTTTAGGGTTTACTCATTTCACTTTTAACAACATTTGGCAAGCAATACACATGAGCTTCACATTTAGTGCTAAAACTGTCTTTTGGGCTCCTGCTGCATCCACTGGCACTTAAATCACCTGCTCCATGTGCAAAAAACAAGGTTTTGTTGGGTTTTAGTGTACTTTCGTTTCTATGCTTCCACTTTTGTGACACTGTCAACACTGATGATTTAAATGTGTCAGTGTCTTCATATACATGTTTATTTGTTTGTGTGAAGGTGGTGAGTTTCAACAGCGGATGGATGTTGCTCTGTGGTCTGCTAGAGCTGCAGCGGGAGGTGCAAGCAGCGAGCTCATCTCTTCTGACAGCATCCACAGTAAGGTAAGCACCCCATCAAGACAATAATGTGACTATGATTTTGGTTGACACAAATGAATGATGAATGAATTAAACCTCTGGAAAAAAACCTGCTGAGTAATGCTACATAGAAGCTTAACCTGGAAGTTGTTTGTAAACGGAGGCCTTGTACTGTGTTTTTACTGGGCAAAATATGTGCTGTAGCTGCATGTATATCAACCTGGCCTCTGCCTGGTTTTTTGCTGACCAAGTGAAAAAAACCTGCCTTGTTTGCCAGTCCCCAGATGTAGAGCTGGTGGAGCCAGAGGTAGTGCTGGTGAAGAAGGAGAAGGTGGAGGAATGCATGTCACAAGTTGAGGAAACGGAGGAAGATGTGCCACTTATAGGAGATGATGGTAAGTATAGACAAAAGACTGTTTAATGTATCTCTAACCTCTGTGTCAGGGTGAGTATTAAAATTCAGCACTTTTGCAGTACTGATGCATTGAGTGTCTGAAGCATGGAACACAGTAGGAACTATACGGAGCTGTGAAGAAGCCTTTATCTCCACTGCACAAAGAACTGGGCCTTTATTTGAAATAGACTAATATCACTTCAGTGCTTTTTCTTTAACACAGAAACACATCTACCAAGAAGATCAAGGATTTTGTTGTTTGAGCTGTTGATAAGCTTCAATCATTGTAGACTGATGAGTTTCATAGATGGTAAAATAACAGTTGCTGTTCGACACTGAAGAAAATTAGTGAATAATACAGTATCTCTGTTAAAAAAGAGAGTGTGTGTGATCACTACTTTTGATTTAGTGCATTATAAATAAACATGAGGAAGAATTTATCACATAGTAGGGCTGCATGATTATGATTATGGCGAAAATGACAATCATAATTATTTTGATCAATATTGTAATCACAATTATAAATCACTATTATTCGTTGTGCTAGGGAAAACATCTGTATTTTTATTGCACTACTTTTAAACAAACAATAGGAACAGTTTTTAGTGTGTCACAGAGTGTCTGGTGCTTGTTGTAAACAAACAGAGATCGCTAAGTGAACACCTCCTGCAGCAGCAGCACATACACACTGTACTGCTACAGAGCTAACTGTTAGCCTATTAGCAATTTGCAGACTGGACGCTAATGGGTTAACATCCCCTCTGGCTCTGCAGCTGGTAGAGACTGCTGCAGGAGGACTGTTCTTACTCTTCTTAATGAGCCACCAGCCGCTGCGGCTCGTTAAGAAGTGTAAGAACGAGTCTCCAAAAGTCTCCAATAACACCATAAAAAGTAGCTGAATTTGTCGTCAGTCGCTTTTTTTGAAAAATAGTCACTAAGGGGGTCTGAAAAGTTGCTAAATATAGCAACAAAGTCGCTAAGTTGGCAACAGTGCTTCGCCGGCTTTTACAAATGGCGTGTGTTGTTGTGGCGTCAAGTACTACGTCACATCCTGCTTAGCATTCTATCCAATCAGCAACCAGGCTTTTTTCAGGGGAGAAAAACGCGATCAGGTCGTGGTGGCCAGAATCCCGATCACGATTAAAATTTGATTAATTATGCAGCCTTACCACATAGCTAATAAAGCTAATCTTACGTATCAGACATAACACTGGCAAAACTTGCTATCCTCATTCCTCCGGCCTAAAAACCTTTTTCTCAGTGTTTCACAGCTCCTGTTCTAGCCGTGTAACATTAAACACCAACAAGCACCCAGTCCTCTGGCATGGTTACTGAGCCAAATGTCTGCAGCTTAAGTTTGCAATAGTCAGGAAACTTTCTTTTTTACAATACATTAGACTGTAAATTTTGATTTTGAACAGGTCATTACTCATCAAATATTAACTACATTCAAACGGATGTTCGAGTTTTAAGTAAATGTGACAATGTGATTGTTATTTCTAGTCGATTTGCGTGGTCGCAGCATCGGGAGCAATTTGGGGTTCAGTATCTTGCTTAAGGATACTTCGACATGTAGGCTGCGACGATCAGGGATCGAACCACCAACCCTTCGGTTGGGGGGCAACCCGCTCTACCAACTGAGCCACAGCCGCCCCTTGATTATTCATTGAAAGATGATTCATTGAAATTTAGTCAGTATGAATAAACTAAAATATTAACTATTCGTTTTTTTCTCCATTCTCTGCCCCACTTTATTTTTCTCAAAGGAGTGGTGGAGTGTGTCCCTCGTGGACATGCAGGACCCAGCCCTGGACAGAAGGACATCCAGTCCACTTCCTGTCAGTCCCGATCCCAGATCCAGAGCAGCAGGACAAGACGTAGCGGCAGCAGCAGCAGAGGAGTGGAGGTCAGTGACTCCTCTCCTCTCCTTAAATGTGAACTCAATGCCTCTGTTGAGGGCATAGACTCACTACAGGAAACTTTAAACCCACACCAGTATATTGATGACGGCAGAATTGACTCACAGTTTGACATGTTGAGTGACAACAATAAAAGCGGTAATGCGTTGGTTGAGGAGTTTTTTGACGATCATTCCGGAGTTGAAGTCAGAGGAAGGATGTCGTCACGTTCATACTCGATGGCAGCTACTGATTTCCCGTCAACTTCTTCCAATATTAACGGCTGGATCAACAACAGCCCTGATATCCCCTCGTCCCAGCCCTTCAGTGACGCCAGCAAAGGGCTCCATCGAACTGGCACCAAGGAAAGACTGTTTGTTTGCAGCTACTGTGGTAAGGCCTTTAACCGTCCCAAGAAGGTGGAGATCCACCAACGCGTCCACACAGGGGAGAAGCCTTACAGCTGCTCCACGTGTGGGAAGATGTTCTCTGAGGCCGGGAACCTGAGGAAACATCAAAGAGTTCACACCGGAGAGAAACCATACAGCTGTGGGATGTGTGGAAGGGGATTTGCCTGGATAAGAAACCTGAAAACACACCAGCAAAAGAGCCACCCTGAAATTTCTACCGGAGAGGAGACCTGGGAACAGACCTGAACTGCCTTCTTACTGGAGTTTGTAATAACCCAAAAAAGACTCTATGTTGGCAGTAAAGAGAAAGTAAAGAAGAATAAAAAGCATTTCTAAATGGTTCACATGGAAGTTAAAAAATCTATTTTAAATTGGACTTGGGACAAGAGAGAAATAAGAACAAGGTCTACTTCTAGTCTCTCAAGCAAAATGTTTAAGTGAAGCAGCTTTTGGACAAACGATTTCAACGTTCATCTCAAAAATGTCTATTTGCAAAATGTCCTGGTCAAATAAGTGTTTTAGACAGAAAAGTGTGGACACATTTTTAATGATCCACCCAGGATGACACATTTGCCAGCCTTACTGTGTGAGTCTATGTTCTGCCTTGTCCAGAGCCCTACGATCAGAAGGGTGTTACATTTTTTTTAGCAAATTTTTTATTAGGCCAAACACTGGACCAATATACCACATTTACCACAAGGTGTTGCATTCAATTCACCACCCTCTCCTGAGTGGAACGTAATGAGACTTAGAGAGGCCATGAATAAGAGTAGAGTGACTCCTCACCTCCTTTATCTGCTTCAAATAAAAAACATTGGTCGATTTGTCTTGAGAAAACTAAAACAGAGCAAATATGGCATGTCTTGTCTCTCTACCCCCCAAAATTATGAACTTTTAATTAATACAAATGCTAATGCAAATTTTTATGTGTATATTTATAAAGGATAACATGTTTTCCAAATCAGTTGGGATACTGTCTAAAATGGAATTAAAACAAGATGATCTTCTGTGACAAATATTCAATTGAAAACTGTACAAAGACAACGTTTTTTGAAACCCACCTGCCTGCCAGTGGGTGGGGGTAGGGTTAGAGCAAGGTTATACCTTGTTATTTAACTGGTGTAGTTAAAAAAAATAAAACATTAGCTACATATTACCAACTGCAGAAACAAGATGATGTTTGACCTTTCAAAGAACCCTTTGACCCTGATGTATTTTAGACTTAATGCACCAAAGCTTATAACAGAAGAACTTTTAATGTTTTTTGGTCTAATCTCCACCCTTCCCCTTCCCTTAAACCTACCCAGGCAGGTGGGTTTTTAGGGGTTAATGTTCAAAATAATAAACTTTTGTGTTGGTAAATATACAATCTGGATCCTGATTTTGATTAATTCTGTTTTTATTTATGTTTTAAACAGCATCCCAATTTCAATCAGGGGTTGTGTGTGATTGCCATTCCTATGCTCAATTATGTTTAAGTTGTGGCAGTGATTTTTGGGTTTGTAAACGGTTTGTTAAGATTTGGTGCTACATTAAAACAATTTTGACCAATTGAGAATTGATAAAAAGGTCAAAAATCCCTCCAGTATACCACATTAAGACACCAAGACTTGAGGAACACCATACAAAACACTAGAGATTTTTGCATGAATTACATTTTTGGCGTTGACACGTTTAGACGCAAGTTTAACCGAACAGACAGGTTTCAATGATATTGAATATATCAATCCACACTGTAAAGCACCCAGTGAAGCATAATCTCTCATCCAGCTCTGTATGTATTTTAAACTTATTAACCGCATCTACATTCATTGATTAACGCTCGCAGTCTGTCTGTGTTGCCATTTAACTACAGGAAGATTCCCCTCACTCACTACAGTGAATGGGAAAATAAAATCAATCCCATTAATACATACAAACACTGTTGATTTCCCTCCAATGGAGCCAACATGAAAATTTTCCTGGTGAAGGCAGGGAAGTCAGCCACTGTCCAACCAGCTCCAGGTGATGCCAGCTGCCACTGCAGTGAGTGAGAGGGGGCTAACAGACAGACCGGGAGCCTTGATTGATCAATTATCATCCTGTTAATACATTTAAAATTCATCTAAAGCAAGATATTTGTGTGATTTTAAGCGGTTCTCAATGGAGATTAAGCTTCACTTAACGAGACGGAAGACATAGTCCGTGTGGATTGCATGATGAAATGTTTTCACCCTGCTAATGTCTTGTTCCCAGTGATGATTCCCAGTTACATCATCACCCCAATATGCTGAAATATAGACCAATTTACTGTTTGCAAACAGTGAGGACGTGTTTTGTGGGCAGAGCCTAACTGGTGGCAGAAAGTGATCGTTAGCTTCTGTCCTTAGCGGGGTAAGCGGTACAGTTTAAATATGAATCATCCAGATGTTTTTTGTTCCCATTATTTTCATGGTTTGTCATGAAAAAGACACGAGTGAGCTAATCCTTATCAGTGGTGTGAGATTTCCTGACCTGTATTCACTGTCAGAATGAGTAAAGTGTATGTATGTATATATATATATATATACATATATATATATATATATAATCGATCTACAAAAACCATAAAGAGGAAAACAGAAGGCAATCAGAGCAGAACAATGACTCGCTGTTGGATGTCAGAAATGGTAAAAATAAATTTAAAAAAATTTAAATTCTTATCTATCGCCTTTGTCAAAGACTTCCTTTGAAGCAATGTTGTGAATGCAAGCCATTAAACGGACAGACTGGACCGATGAAATCATCCAAAATTCTTGTATTTGCAGTGCTCATTTCTCCAGCCTGTCTGATATGGGATTTTTGGGACCGATGCTGATACTGATTTTAGAAAAAAGGGCCTTTTGTGCACCGATTTTTCATCTTTCTGCAAATGTACCCAGAGGTACTTTCTTGAAACGTAAAACTGAATTGATAATATTTAACATTGTTATACATTAGTATACATTTTCCATACAGTGTATTACATTGTCAGCCAATATAAAAATAAATAGGAATAAAATAAATAGCTAAATAAACATAATTACTGTTTAGTTTAAGTCAATTGCTGACTATATATAAAGTTATATGTTTTTGCATGAATATATTGTGTAAAAAAAGTTTGTATGACGGCACATATCAGAGATCATATACACAGATACTGATATGCATCAAGTCTGTACATTAGTTGGCTTGAAACCATAAACATTTCTGTCTAGTTTCAAAGGGTGGCTTTAACAGAGGCCATTGTTTAGAATCAAGGTAAGATTTTTTATTTTATTATATTTTTAAATGTTTCTGCTCTGACATCCAACAGCACAGCAAGGGTGCCGTCCCTCAGCGTTGCAGCCAATTTTTCCCAGTGACCACTGGTAAAAAAATCCCCCAGAAATAATTTTACCAATAGACCACAATAATAAGAGACCTCTGTAAAACTGGACATGTCAAACTACAAACAAGCTCACATATGTCTTTTATTATGAATTTGTGATCCAGAAGTTTTTTAGGTTTTTAAAACTTTACATTTCTATTCAGTCACATGCTTTTAAATCTCTTTTCTTGGCTGTAGGAAAGTCTTTGGGCAGAGCAGGAAGTTGTGGTCGGGGCTAGCGGGGGAAACCCTACTGCACATATTCAGAAGTTAACCCAGAAGCCAGAAAACTTCTTGACGTATGTGCTAGTCAAGCAATTCTCATTTGACTGAATAGTTGCCATCTTTGAGTCTGATATCTAGTTCTTATAATATGTCCATGTTTACATGTCTCAGAAGCCAGACTTTTGTGAGTCAGGCTTTTGGTTTTACATGTAGGCTTCACTTTATTATTCACCAAGATGCCGAGGTCTTCACAACCAGATGTCCCACTTCAATTATATGTAGATTTTAAAATGGTGGTGTGTCCAGTGATCTGCATTGTATTGGTTTCATTGGTTATATTGCTGGAATAAATACTATATCTCAATGTAATAATAAATCTAACATTTTACATGAGTTTTATAGTGTAAATATTTCACATTTTGTACCCATTTATAGAATAAAATATGCTTAAACCACTGAAAAGTCTATTTTTACAGCCCTCTTTTTCATCACTGCTATGAAAAAAGATTGATCAGTCATTCACGGGGGAAATTGTTTCCAACTACAAGTGTTTGTAAAGTTCCTGTATGTTGTTTTTTTTGTGATACATTTTTTTTAATTGTTTTTTTCCCATTTAGTTTAAAACAAACAAACAAGCAGGTGTGGCAAGCATCAATTGGGCAATAATGGCAACAGCAAAAAAAATTGAAATAAAAAATGGTAGTGTAGCACAACAAACAATAAATAAATAGATGATAATGGCAATACTGCCAACCAAACATATCAACAATATTGAGTGTTGAAAAATAAGAAAAAGGAAATAAAATTTAAAAAAGATTAATAATGAAAAATAGGTAGACAACCCCCCTCCCGCCCCGCAAATTCCAAGGGGTCCACAGGCTTTGTCTCCATGAAGTACACTGATGAACATACAAACACGCATGTGAACACACACATATATACACACATATATACACATAGCAGTTCAGAGCTTTTAAACAAGCCTCAACCAATTCTGCCCTCAAAACCCACCTGAAGGGCACTTCAAAGGGGACTGGACCACTTTAATAGAGTCAAAGCTAAAAGAAACTAAAAAAAAGGGGGAGAAATAAATAAGAAAATATATACTCTGAGTGCCACAACCCCCCACCCACAGGACCCAAAGTAAGAAAAGGAGATGGCTACAATAAAGATTTTAGAGTGGAGATGGCAAAGTTCCTGTATTGTTTATACTTTTTGATTGATTTGGTACTTGGTACGTAACCCGTATTTAGAAACGATAGTTTCTGAGTTCTGTGAAGATGTCATTTCACACACATACTGCCGATACAATGGGCTGCTACAGTGCTGTTACAGTCATTGGCCAGTAGAATGATGGTCCAGAGAGCACATATGTGGAAGACCAGTCAAAGGTGGGCTCAAAGAGGCAGGTGTCCAAATGGAGCATTCCAGACGGGGATTGCAGATATATTCAGAAAGACAGAATGACAAAAACTAGAAAATTTCAGCTGAAATTTTGATGCTGTGCCTAAGCTTTACAATACAAGCACATCCTTAACTTCCTGTGTAGAGGTAGTTACTTTGTGGAGCTTTTCTATTGAGAAACAACCCTGTTAAGACACAGTTGTGTGATTCTCATCAACATGGTACAGCTCATAGCAAAAATTCAAGAGCATTGAATACATATTTTCTTTGACTCTATATAACATATACAATCTAAAGTCACTGTTTAATATGAATTTATAATCTATTTAAAAAATTTAAGGTATTTTCTGACATTTTTAGAGACACTGAGCAAAATTAATTACCGAAACACATTTTTAAATAATAAAAAACAACGAAGGGTTTTTTGTTTTTTCCCCCTTTGGCAAGCACTCCAGCAAATGCTCCAGGTTAGCTGGTATCACAAAAATGTATTTTATTAAAATATACACATATTAAACAAACTTATATTTATTTTTATGAAGTTTACTAAATATTTATTGTATATAAGTGTGGGGGAAACCATGACATTTTTATCTGGACGCATTACAGTAATGAATTTGTGAATAAAAAATATGTTTAAAAATATAGAAAATATTATTTTAACACAAAGCAATGAATTGTGCCTCATTATGGCTATATTGTTCATTAATATTAAAGTGAAATATATTTAGTTTAATAAAGTATGTCCTTATAATCTTCACAGACATAACTTAGACTGGCTTCATGATATCACCCAGTTACTCATTGCTTGTACTCACAACTCGTAGTCATACCCCTGGGTTTCCTGTGTAGACACAGCTATCTCTCAAGCTTTTATTTAACTGAACTTCTCGTTGCGGGCTTTTATTTTGAAGACCTGGCTCATCCTGATGATCCTGGTTGCTATGGTGATTAGGGCAGCATTAGAGATTGGAGTGGACAGGGGACAGTGTTTTAAAAACATGAGTTCTTTCAACAAATATTAGTATCATCAGAAAGAAAAGTCTCTGCTAAATGCATTCTGTAGTAATAAAAATGTGAGCAAGATCGTAGAATAGAAACCCTTTTTGTTCTAAAATTTCTAGGCCAAATTAACATCAGTCCCATTAGTCCCATTAGTTGCTGTCACATTCAGACTCACTGAGCCATATGTATAAATAACTCTTCTATGTTAAAGTATAGTCATTGCTACAGACCCAAAGTGGGGTGTTTCTTTGCTCTTTTTTGTGACATATCACAAGTACTTTTATTGAAACTTTTTATGTAAATGAACATAAATACTGTATAACAAAAGGAGTAACTTTTTAAAAAAATCAAAACTTCATAAAGTGCACATTTAAATGAAAAATTATCTTAAATAAAAATAGCCTATAAAAAATATCTTTTTCTGAAATAAATATATTTGAGTAAAGAATAAAAACATTACAAAAGAACTAATATGACAAACCCTAGTAAGGGCAGGATTTATATATATATATATATATATATATATATATATATATATATATATATATATATATATATATATATATATATATTAATTTATTTAACTATATCAATATATGCGATATGGTCTAATTCCATATCATGTTCAAAAATGTATCGATACATTTTTTATATCAATATATCACCCAGCCATAATAGTAGAGTCATTTTACTTATAGACTTCTATACAGACTTATTACAAATGCAGTCACCGCCTGCTGGCTGTTAGAAAGAATGCAGGTTAAGGCACTTTGGAGATTGGCAGATATTACAAACATGACACATACATATTAACCTTAAATTGTCTAAGGCAGGTTCAAATCAATGATTGAAAATGTCTAAACTGGTTCCTGCATCTCCCTCCTTCCCCTGGTCGTCACATTATTTTGTATTATATATATGACCAAAGGTTACTTTAATTCTCTCAACAGGCATTACAATAATAGTAATAACTGTATTAGGTTTGATGTTAGTGGAATGTTTGCAGTTGTTTTGGTAGTGCCATTATGTTGTGTGTCTGCTTTTCAATAACATCAGACATTACCTCTCTTTATTGTGTGAGCAGAAGGAGGAGGAGCCGGATGTGATGCTGGTGAAGGTAGAGGAGGTGGAGCCAGTGATGGGGACTCAGAACCAGACAGGCCTCAGCATACAAGAGGGTGAGGGGACACATTTCATTCAAACACTGATCACACTATGAGCTATTGATTATCACCACCCTGTTGGATCTGCTGACCCTCCGTACAATACAAAGTCAGACGTATGCCTCTTAACTCGGATAGTCCCTTTTCAGTATTTGTTTTCAATAAAAAAAACAGAAAAGGAATAAAAGGCCAACTTCCTGTACAGTGGCAAGCAAATTATACATAGACATATTGCGACAGTTTAACATTAACAGCCCACCATGAAAAGGAAGGGCTATAAACACTAAAGAAGAAGCAACTGGAAATAGTGTGTGAATAGAACATTTGTATTAAATAGAAAAAAATTAAAGCAGGGTGGTGTGTATGACGGGACCCTGTTGTTATGATGTATATAATATTTTTTGAAAACATGGGAGTTTAGAAATGGTAAATGGACTGCACTGAAAAGCGCTTTTCTAGTTGCTTTGCGACCACTCAAAGCACTTTACACTACAGACACTTCATTCACCCCTTCACACACACATTTATACTGGTGGCAGAGGCTACCCTAAAAGGTGCCACCTGCCACCATTGGGAATTCATTCACACACCGATGAACGCAGCATCGGGAGCAATTTAGAAATAAAGGCCTGTTGATACGCTGAGCCTGTTGCAGGGTCACGGGGCCAGAGCTGTATTTAACTATTTGATGTTTGCCATAGATAGAAATCTCCAAATGAAGCCAAACAACAACAACTACTCCCAGTCACTGAGATAATTAAATAGAAACCAAAGACATTTTGGACAGTGCAGGACAGGAGTGGTGAGTTTAGATACTGTTTGGAGACATTTTCAGATAGTAATGTTGTGTGCATTTTTCTTTGTATTTAGACATGTTCTTGCAGTGTTAAATTTATTTAGATTGTCTTAATTATACAGAACCTTTGATATCCATATTTTTCTTTGTTTTACCTACAAGAATAATTATGTTCTTGAGGAATGTGTCATTCAAAGTGTGACTTATGTAAAATACAAGCCATCTAGCACCAACACTGTTGACACTCCCAACATTGAGTTCCAAGCAATCCTGCGAAAAAAAGCCTGAAAATGCTTTATTTAATTCTCCTGTAGATACAGAGTCACTCTTTCTCTGTCTTAACATTTCTCTTTGTATCCAGGATTGGTGGAGTCGAGCACCGATGACTACAGAGCAGCTCTGCCATTTGATGAACTCTCACAACCTTCCACCAATCAGCTGTCTGACCTGCAGGAGTCTGGGCAGGGCTTCTCAGAGGTCAGCTATGGGCATTCGCTGTGGACTAGTGATGGGGGTAGTTATTGTCGTGACGGCAGCCTCCCTGGGCCATCCTCACACTGCGCCCCCCTCTCATGCCTGCCTACAATGCTCAATGGAGCAGAGCTTGGAAGCTCAGGGAAGGCAATGGCTGTTGAGAATTCAGCAGGAAGGGGGTTGGCTGTCGAAAGCTTTAGAGGCTTCCACTCCTCTCTGTCCTTTCAGCAACAGGCTCCTGTTATCGATCTGTCAGAGGAGTCTGACCCCGTCCAGGTTTTAGGTCAGATACAGAGGCCCCAACAATTTCTGGACCCAGGTCAAAGTCGGGGTCAGGGCAAATCTAGCAGTGCTGATATGCAGCAGAAAATCCCCAAGAAGAGAGTTTGCATCTGTAGGTTCTGTGGTAAAGGGTTCAGCTCCCCAGCAAATTTAGAATCCCACCTCAGGACTCATACAGGAGAGAGGCCGTACGGCTGCACCATTTGTGGTAAGAAATTCTCCCAGTTCTGGAACCTGAAGATCCACAAGAACATCCACACTGGGGAGAGACCGTACAAGTGCTCACTCTGCCCCGAGAGGTTCTCTGACCCAAGCAACCTGAAAAAACATCAAAAGAGACACCACCCACAAGGCATGCAGTCAGGACCATCTTAGACAAAAAAATCCAAGTTTTTTTTATTGGGTCTCAACCTCACAGAAAGAGTTGTAAATAATAAGCAGTATATTTCATAACCAAATTACTATTTAATTTTCCAACAATAACCTAATCCTCTAACTCTAACTCACCATCCTGGAGTAAAAAGAAGCCACAGGGGATCTCTCTTTTTACCCTAGGTGTTAGTCAAAACTCTTTGAAGGACAAAGGACAACCATCTTTCAATAGTGCCAAACAACATAACAGTGTCAAATATTTATGGGGTTGAAACAGTTTTTATAGGACAAAAACAGTTATCTATATTCAACCAATACAGTTTTTGAGTTGGAATGATATGGATTATGGATGTGGACTGTGCACCAATATGACTATGCAAAGGTACTCGGAAAGCTGCTTCCTTGAACAAATAACTTTATGAATATATATAATATGCATAATGCATAATATTTACATAATATGCATAAATGCATTATACATATAATGTATGACATTGTCGACCAATTTTAGAAATTAACTGAGAAAATAAAGAATAATAGAATAAATAGTAAAATATCAGTACTGTTTGCTTCGTGTCAGTCAATTGCTAACCATGTAAATAAAAGTTTTTAAATGGGAACAACATAAACAAAAATATCTGCACGTCTCTGATAGGCCAATAGCAGCTAATGATAACGTCCATATGATCGGTCAGTTCATCAGTTGGGCTGTTATGTCAAACAATAAGGCAGCAAGAACAAGTAAAAGGGTAAATTGTACTTTAATGGCTCACTAACAAATTCAGTATTTCATTTCCACAGCACTAATTCCAGCATAACAGTCATGTCATACTCACCACTCTCCTGAGAACTCTTTCACTTACAGAAATACTGTGTTATTCAATTAATGACTTCAGTTGGTTCTCATGGATTAAAGTTCTCCGTTGCTACGACGGATTTCCTTCATTTGGAGTTCACAGAGACCACTTATGAGATCATTATAGCCGTGTTTCCTTTAACCCATTGAAGCCTGGAAAGCGGATATGTTGTTTTGTAGTATTTGTATAAGCTCTGAAATACTTTTTGAATTTCATTTCTATCTGCTACAGAGGCTGAAAAATCTATTATTTAGTAGAAGCGTTGACACTTCTGTTGAATTTCAAGAAAAACTTCAGGTTTTAGGTGCTGATTTTAAAATCGCCCAGAGGTTTTACAGGCGTTTCAGGCGTCAATGGGTTAAGGTAAAGAGTGGCCGCTGGGAAAGTCTCAGGCCACGCCCTCTCAAATGCAGTGGCGGGCGGTGCATTTCACACTTAGGCCTTCAGTGATGTCCAACTTAGTCATTAAATACCTTTCATTTTCCAGCATTTATAACACCAGGACTGGAGAGTAGTTAGAAACACACTTAAGCACTACTAGGCATTGCACCACCTCAGTTGTTTACAAAATGGGCTATTATCCAGCGCATTTTAAAAATCAACAATACCGCATCAGCAATTAAAACATATCTGGTATGCTACTGTCATAACTTAAAAATAAAAGGGTCTTTAAAATTATCTTTCCAAAAAGTTTTATTAAATGAGTCCACAAAGAATATGCAAGCTTTAACAAGATTGTACAATACATTGCAAAATCGCAGTTTAATATCAGAAAGACACTAACAAGACGGCCATACTTTGGCGACAGCGACACAATAAACAAGTCTCTTTGTAAAAAAACTTTTTCATGTCAAAACGTGACGTATCACGACTTTCTGTGACCTGTTGCTTTGAGTACAACCACACAGCTGCGACAATGCGCCAGATTATTTACATACCGTTAACAGTCCCGGGTGTGACTCTGTTGATCTGCATAGCACTGCCGTGGCTCAAACTAGTAAGTATCCATATCCAATCACAGGACGCGTAAATGTCACGTTCAACGTGAGGCCAGCTAGAGAGCCTTACTGACACAACTCGTGATCTGATTGGCTATCGCAACTATCTATCAACTGTATTTGCCCGTTCACTTACAGTGCACAGACGCCCGCATTGTTGATTCTGAAGGCCCGGGCAGATTTCATACAGCCTGGCAACATAAGATAGCTGAATTCTGATTGGATAAAAACTCTAACCTAAAAACAACAGCACTGGAAGGAGCATAATATGACATGAAGAGAACATGAATACTTTTAGATATTTAGGGAAAGAAAATAAAAAATTAAATTAACCTTTATCATAATTATGATCATGATTTCTGGTTATGTTAGGCCAGCAGAGAAGGCCTTGCTGGCCCTGATGGCCCACCACTGCTCAAATGTCCGCTCACTCTGCGTGTCTCCATTACAAAAAGGCTCCCAGAGGGATTTACTAAACTCCGGAGGGGACGTATGGTTTTCGATTTTAGCTTAGTCGCTTATCGACAGTTTCGACCGTGATCACATGGCTAATTATGCACAGCTTCTCTGTTGATCATAAACATAGTGATCTTGAGTTAACAACATCTCTAACTGTGCTACAGAGCTAACTGTTAGCCTATTAGCAATTTAATTGTGGTGTTGTTTGTTTGATGCTTGTTCTGTTTGTTGTTCATTTTTTTAATAAGACAAAGCACTATAGAGATTTGCACCGATTGTTATTTAATCCTGGGGCTGTTTATTAATGTATTTTTTTATTTCTATTTTCTTACATATAAAAGGTTTACTTGAAATAATAAGGGAAAAAACATGTAATGAAAAGTTATGCTTGATTATTTTAGAGAGTAAAGACAAGCTTTGCAAAAAAATAAAATAATTGAAAAGACAAAAAAAAAATGCAAGATGCAATAGAAGAGCTGTTTAAAATCCTCCGCCTGTAAACAGCATTGGTTGAGCATTTAAATGTGATGGCAGCATTTGGTGCTGAATTCTTATGCATTAGTATTTCTACAGCAGATGTCAAGTAACTTAACCTGGAACATGTTTCAAACACTGCACGTGACTTGGCTGTAGCGCAAATAAAATTTCAGTCAGAAGATTTTTTTTTAACTTTAATCCATGGGTTCTACAAACAACTACTTTTTGAAGCACTGCTAAGCTTTCTATTTACTGAAGTCAACACTTCTTTGACTAAAGTTTCACATTAACAGCCCACCATGAAAAGGAAGGGCTATAAACAGTAAAGAAGAAGCAACTGGAAATAGTGTGAATAGAACATTTGTATTAAATTAAAAAAAATAAAGCAGCAGGGTGGTGAGTATGACGTGACCCTGTTGTTATGATGTATATAATACTGTTTTTAGAAAACATGGGAAATTAGAAATGGTAAATGGACCTGCATTTATATCAAGTCAAGTCAAATTTATGTGCTTAAAGTAAAAATCATACATGACAGAAATATACAATATACATACGCTAAACATTGCATTAACATTATAGATTAAACATATTAAAAAAAACATACAATAATGTGACATACATAAAAACATATAAGACAGCATAAATGAGGGTAGAATTGGGTAAAAGTTAGTGGTATTATCATTGTTAAAAGAAACAACAATAGTACTGCTTTTAAAAGAGCCTTTTACCCTTTACCTAACTAAAAGCTTGAGAAAAAAAAATGTTTTTAGTCTGCTTTTAATCCATAAGAAGCCATGGTGACACCCGTGTAACAAACACTTTACATCTTCTAGAATCTCCCATATTCAGCTTTATGTTTCATCTTAACTCATTAAATCCCTAAGCGACACATACTCAACACCCTGGTGTGGCGGTCATGTGACTGTGACAAGAAGTGACTTCTCCAACATGTGGCTGTGACTGGAAACAGAAATGTGAAAAAGTAGCTCATTTCAAAAAGCTTATTTTTTTTCAAGGCTAAGAGTTTAAACCCATTTAACAATTCTAACCCGTTAATAAGGTGTCCTGTATTCCATTTAAGTTGTGGCCAGATTTCCTGAACAAATGAAAGTCACAATTTTGATATATGTTATGGAGATGCAAACAAAATGGTTATTTGTTTTATTCATTATTGATTTATTCTTATTTTGTAATAATACAATAACATAACATAATTTGTAATAATATAATAACAAATCTGAAAAATTATTTATTGTTAAACCACTATTAATGTCCCAATTTTGATATATGTTGTAGGGATGCAGAGAAAAAGGCAAATTTCTGTTTTTGTAAGCAGAAAATGTGGCTTGTTTTGTTTTTTTTAATTAAGAAATATCATAAACGTAAATACCATAAATGCCCAATGTAATGTATATGTCACATCACAGATCTTTGACATTTAGGTGTAGATTTTTTTTTTTAAACATCATAAATGTGTTCTATGTAGTATATCCCCCATAATTTTCCTTTAAGGATTACTGGGTCGGGGTTCTTATGGGTTAAAGGGAGACACTGTTGTAACAGACCTGAGTTCATGTGGTAAAGAATTCCAGAGAGTAGGACCATAATTACTTATATAGCATTTTCTAGTTGCTTTGCGACCACTCAAAGCGCTTTACATTACAGACTGCACTCATTCACCCATTCGCACACACATTTATACTGGTGGCAGAGGCTACCCTAAAAGGTGCCACCTGCCACCATTGGGAATTCATTCACACACCGATGAACGCAGCATCGGGAGCAATTTAGAAATAAAGGCCTGTTGATATGCTGAGCCTGTTGCAGGGTCACGGGGCCAGAGCTGTATTTAACTATTTGATGTTTGCCATAGATAGAAATCTCCAAATGAAGCCAAACAACAACAACTACTCCCAGTCACTGAGATAATTAAATAGAAACCAAAGACATTTTGGACAGTGCAGGACAGGAGTGGAGTTTAGATACTGTTTGGATACATTTTCAGTCAGCAATGTTGTGTGCATTTTTCTTTGTATTTAGACATGTTCTTCCAGTGTTGAATTTATTTAGATTGTCTTAATCATACAGAACCTTTGATATCCATATTTTTCTTTGTTTTACCTACAAGAATAATTATGTTCTTGAGGAATGTGTCATTTAAAGTGTGACTTATGTAAAATACAAGCCATCTAGAACCAACATATAGTGTAAATGTAACACTATTTTTTTTTATTGTGTCACAATTTTGTAAAAACCTGCTTAATGTGCATAGTTTGGAATGTAAATCATTAAAACTTTACAAAAACTCAACAGCGCATTGTGTTTTTCTTGAAAATCCTGCATTACAAAATTGTGACACAATATTCTGAAAAAATATATAGCTCCATGTGTACATTGTTCTAAATCATAGTAATAATATATTTAGATTACCTTGAAAGTCTATATGCCCCCATGGAGAATTAGATTTCTCACATTGTTTGAAGTACATACACTGTAAAGAATGTCTGTAGATTTTACAGTGAAAAACCGCTAAACCATGACAGTAAAAAAATGTAAAATGATAAATGGGTTAATTCAGTTTCAGTAACAATGAAACACCCTAAATGTATACATCAGCCAAAACTGTATTTTTTTTTTTACATTTTTTTTTTTTTTTTAAATACATTACTCCACTGTTAATTACACTGGCACCATGTTTGTAGTAAAAAAATATACTGTAATATATATATACAAGCCATCATTTTTGCATTAACTCTTGTAAAAAATACTTTTTCTCACTGTTAAATGTACTAAACACCATATCTCTACAGAAATATACTGTAATATTTAATGGTGAAATCTTTAATTCAGGCAGCATTTATAAAGTATTTTATTGTCAATTATATGGCAGAACAGCGTGTAAAAACTTTTTTTTTTTAGCAGTAAAATATCGACTAAAATGGCATCTTAAACAGGAAATCAACAGTGCTAATATCATTTTCCCGTATTATTAGAAAAATTTGCACCGTATTACTTACGGTAAAGTTCTGGCAACCACAGCTGCCAGTTTTTTTACCATAAAAACAACAGTTTTTTTTGTTTTTTTTACAGTGTACATGCTTTTCAAAAAAATAAATTTTGGACTCACGACAGGGAATTGTGCATATAAGCCTTCAGACTTAGACATAGAAAGCTGAGTTGAGCCGTCTTGTCTTAATTAGCAAGATGGAAGTCAAGAAAGAGGCTGTCTGAAGGCAAAATAAAGTGATAATAACATATTCTACTGTCCACTGAAACTGAAACTGAAACTTGGTTCGTCAGCCATTCCAAACTGTGGGCATGCCGACAGCCATATATTGTAGATTATACACTGGCAATGGAAAGATACCTCATAAACCCCACTTCCAAAAAATCCAAACTACTCTCTGGAGTCACCAAAATCCAAATCCAGACTTCTTGATGACATCCAGACTAGAAAACAAAGCAGCGTGGAGCCCTACTGTAAATTTACCTCTAAAGTTCTGGCTGTAAACTCCATGAGGCCAGTTTCAGTTTGATGATGATATACCAAGTAAAACTGGAAACAAGCTCAAATATATTTAGTATAAAATCATAGAACTGGATGCAACCCTCTTATATGTTATATTTGCAAAAAAAAATTACAAAAATTACAAAAAAATACACAAAATGACCAAAAAGATACAAAATGACCCAAAAAAAACACAGAAGACACAAAACGACAACAACAAAAAACCACAGAAGAAGACACAAAATTACTAAAAAAGACACAAAAAAGACACAAAATGACAAAAAAAAAAAACCCACAAAATGACTTACTAAACACACAAGACCCACATAAAATCCCACTAGAATAAAAACCAGAGTTGGATGACAGGATCACACAATCACAAGATCACATTTATGTTGTTTTTTCTTTGTTTCTTTTTGGTTCTAAATGTTGATCCAGTAAGTCAGAATAAAAAATCATTATATTATTATTATTATCAGGTCATATAGGTGAGGTTGTGCTGAAAAAAAAATACCAACATGGCATTTAAACATTTTTTTAAGTGCTGTATACAGGCAGGATGAAAAGGACTCAAAAATGGACAAAATAGCCCAAGACTCCATGGACTTAATGCACTTTCTGCCCTCTCTCCCCTCCCTTCTTCCTCCCCAGTCTGCAGCACCTCAGTCGACGGCTGTCGTATCCAAAGAGTCGAGCAGTATAGCAACAGTTCAGCTGAGGGCTCCAGACAACAACACAGCAGCCAATCCCAGAACACAGAGATCCAGCAACAACAGCCTTCACACTTCTGAATACTCTCTGTTTGAACTGGAGACATTCTTCAACCACTGGGCCCCTGATAATAGCTCTGTATTGGCAAATAGTGGCCCTTCATGCCATTTAACTACTGATGACTCAGCAGATTGTGACCAGAATCGAGTTATTATTGTAGATGCTGAACCTCAACCTCAACCTGGACTTCAGTCATCACAAGGCTCAGTTTCCTCAGCAGTGAGAATGAGTGGAGGGCAAAGTTTCTCCTCTGTTCACATCCAGCCAGCTATGTCACAAGGTAAGAGATGGTCTCCTTTACTCTGTACACGCTTAATGTGTTGCTGTTTTTGTTGTTTCTTGTTTTTTTTTGTTGAGCAAAAATGACATGTCAGGCACTGATGACTGTTACAATAACCAAAGCATGAATAATGATCAAATAACTTTGGATTGTGAAAGTTTAGAAACTGAGACATTTCTTTTTTCTTTCTTTTTTAATTTACTTTTTATTGAGGAATTTTTAACATTTTATACATAACAAAGAAAAGGAACAGTTGGGGTGGGGGGTACCTATACCACACAGCATCATCTTTTCCACCTAGCATCATCATTTGCAGCAGTCGTCGTTAGTTAAACGTTAGTTAAACGACAGCTTTACATAAAGTCAGAGCTTGACACATTCTGTCCATTTTGACTAAGTTTTGTAAAATAAGTCCATTTGCAATTTTAGTTGAAAAGTCACTTTTTCCATTTTGTAGATTTCTTGTATAATGTTGATCCAGTCCTCATTTCTTAGTTGCTCAGGCTTGAGCCATCTTCTGGTAATGGCCTTCTTGCTTGTTGCTTAAAGAATATAAAGCAGTTTCTTGTCTCCATTACTAAAGCCGTCTAGTATTATGTTACCGAGATACACAGTTTCAAATAAAAGGGGGAAACAATTGAGAAGACATTCTGCACATGATGTAGCCTGGCTAGCGCCAGACTAATCACAAATGAGATTAGTCTGGAAACCAGCCGTTCATTTCTCTGTAGAGGAGGCTGGTTTAAGATCCTCCAGAGGCGTTTATTGTGCGCTTAGAATGTCTATCAAAAGCGTCTGTACGTAGCTCTTAGCCAATCGTATCAGTTATACCAGATGACGTATGTAGAGCAACAGAAATGGATGTTTGTTGTGTGTGTGTCTGTGAGAGAGTGTTGCTTGCTGCTTTGCTTCTCCAGTTCTCGCTTTCTGCAAGATTAATTATTTTCATGCCTTATTCCCCCTCATGTCATTCAGCCACACACATCCATTGATGTTATGGTCAATAGACGAGCTGCTGCGGGTCTCTCGGCGGCTCCGCTGTCCCCCGACTCGTAGCCAGATCACCGGCGTTACAGCAGTGAGCGGTAGCGGGGCTAGTTGGTAGATTAGGCTTTGGCCGAATCCTGTCGGAAGCAAGGCTAAAACATCCTTCTTGATGGTGAAACAGGAGTGTAAAGTCAAATGTTGTTCTTCTTTTAAAATCAACTTTCGCTCTAAACTATTAAAACACCATCTACAGCTAAAGAGAGTTTTGCGTCTGCTGCAGCCATGTTGGATCCGTAAAAAAACTACAAAATTACAAGCTTCCATCTGTCGAGTAGTATGCGTCATCGTCTTGCCGTCCCTCCCCGTTCTGTGATTGGATCCCTAAAACAGGGCTAAGAAACAGCTGTAGTTGCCAGACTGTGTGGAGGTTCGAAATGAAATTCGAGCGCGCAAGGCAGTATGGGGTATACCCAGGCTACACATGGTGATGAATCAAAATCAACCCAATACCCTGGAATAATTTGACAATTCCAGAAAACATGGAAATGATGAGCTCCTTCTTTACCTCCAGCAGGCATCTCCAGTTCCACCGTGTCTTTTTTGAGCTGGTGTAATGAAAAAACGCATTGTGTTTTTCCAACAAAATTCATGCCAGATATTTGACCCAGTTGAGACCCACTGGATTTTACAGATGTGCTCCCAGTCTTCCTCAGTTATCGTAAAGCTCCCTTCTCTTTCCCATTTTTCTTTCACATAATATGTGCTTTGCCCCACCCTGCAGCATGTTGTGGTACAACTTAGAGATCATTTTGGAGGGAAACACTGATTTTGTAAGTGACATAAATGTTTGAAACGGCCCTTGGTCAGTTGAAGGTATTTTAATGTTCTGGTTGAAATAGTGTAGGGGTATCTGGTTCAGATACACATTGCCTCCAGCAGGGGTACCAAAATATTTAGAGGTAAAGCTAATTTAGGTCAATTTTGCTATCAGAAATTGACTAAATTAATATTTAATACTTTAAATGAATTAAGGTTGTTTTGGGGCACCCCTATTCACTTAGGAATAGGAAAAGATAGCAAATCATAGTTAATCAGTCTCATAAAGTTAACAAATTATCAATTTGGAACATTGATTATTAATTATGAATATAATTATAATCGAATTACCTTATTAATATTTAGTAACGGTTGAAGGAATTTTGAGTTCTTCTCATAGCAGAGGTTTAGCAAATCACTCATTCATGTGCAACATTAAAGGGAGAAGCATATTAATCCAAAAACATATTTATTCTAAATAAAGCAAGACAAACAGAATACACAATAACTAATCTAAAAGACTATTTACAGTGGAAATGTAGGTGAGAAAGAATGTAACAAAATGGCTGCCGAAAGGCGGTCATTTAAATAAATCAAAATGGCGGAAGCCCTTTTGTTCTTGAAGAACAATAGACCATGCGGTCTTGAAGGTCTATGTGTTGTGGGAAGCCAAATTAAAGGTATATTTCATGTGGATTAGTGTGTGAGCAAATCAAATGAGTCATAGTTAAATTACATGTACAACTTGAGATATGTAGAGCAACATTAATCATATAACTTCAAGTGATCTAGCTACACAAAATATCCCAACAAATATACTTAAACACACAACAGATCACACCATTGATTAAAGCTTTTCACACTTGTTCTTGCTTACTAACTGCCCAGTACTATACCACAGAGTCCAGAGTTGAAAGGGAAAGCAGAAATCCTTTTGAGGAAGAATCTGGTTCCTGGTTTGGTTTTAGTGGTTGTAGCGTTGGTTGCTGTTGGCTCCAGAAGCTTGGTGAGGGTCTCTGTGATTATGTCCAGTATAGATCACAGGCAGGAAACTTAGAAGCGTCGTGGTGGGCCCACTTGGTTTGGGCCTCACCGGCCTTCCTTTAGAGCTGGAGACAGAGGGGGATGGCCTGGTCTTCCTTCTGGAAGATCAGACCAGGACAGCAGGCATGCTGTTCCTCAGGGAGTCGAGAAGAGAAGAGAAGAAGGGATGGCTGCAGGACACTTTTGTGTCTCAACCTGGAAGTTCTATTTCCTGTTGGTATCAGCCAATGAGACGCCTTTAGGTATCTGCAGATACCTGTGGGGGTAGGGGTCGTTTGTCTTTGTTTGGGGAACAAAGAGGGTCCTCCATCTTGAAGCATGGAGAGAATTTGTTGACACAAATCTCACTGCATTCAGTCTTTAATCCAAATGAACCTTGCGGAGTAGCTGTGAGCCCTACAATAGTGTCTGACTTGCGAAACTGAGACATTTCGAATGATTGATGCGATGAAAGCTTCCTCAGACCACAGATCGGAGAATTTGAGAATGCCTATCACCTGAAAATGCATCAAATTATCTTGAACTTGCTCTTTTGTTCAGAGCTAAGATCACTCTAGTTGCTACTGCATTAAACAAACAACATAACCGGAATATGTCACTGATATGGTGTTTGTGACTGTTGGTTGATTTGGATGTGATTGCAATGAATGCACATGGCAACAATTCTCATTTAAATTCTGCAAAACAGTTCAAGCCCCTGCCCTTAACACACACTAATCAAATGCCCTGCAGAGCAGCATCAACATGTAGAAAAGACCTTAAACCTCTCTTTGCATACTTACTCACCCGATCCACCGTGTATTAGACATGTCAATGAGAAATACGGCAAAGAAAAAGTGCAGATCACATAAAGCAATGTCCTTCACCCTTCGGAGTCTTGGGCTATTTTGTCAGTTTTTGAATACTTTTCATTCTGCCACTTAAATAGTGTTTACTGTGCTAGTGCATGTTTGTATGAATATTTTCAGCACCTCACCTATTTGATCTGATGAATATTTTTTCTCTTTGACTTACTGGATCAACATTTTGAACCCAGGATACAGAAGAAAAAAAACAAAACTGGAGTTTAAAAAATAGTTTGTTTTTTTAACTTACGAAACATAATCATGCTCAGTAAGAATTTTAAATGTTGCAGATGTGAATATATATATGAAATGAGGATCTAGTTCTATATTTCATACTACATATATTTGACCTCATCACCTGCTTTACTTGGCCTATCATCATCAAACAAAAACTGGCAGAGTTTGAAGCCAGAACTTTAGAGGGAACTTGACGTCAGGGCTTGAAGTTTCTTCGTTTTTACGCCATGACATAATGAAGAAGTAATGTGCTTTTGTGGACTCCAAAGGGTTAATGGACGCAGGGATCGGTAGTAAAGTAATGGCAATAATCAGGCAAAGGTATCCAAATCAGCAGGCAGAAATCAGGTCAAAAATAGGTCAAAACGCACACAGGAAAATGCTGGAAGGTCTGGCACAGTACAGACAGTACATCAGAAACCTGGAGGCCCTTTTCTATCCATGTATTTGGACTTGTTGGTGGAAGTGGGAGGAAAAGAATGGCTGTAGAGGTTGTACGGTGCATGTGGGCACAGGACAAGGGTAAGGACAGGACTTAATTACTGAAAGAGGAGGGGAGCCACTGAGACACAGGTTTGGCACATTAGGGCAGATGTTGGTTATCAAAAAGAGACCTAAAATTATACAAAATATGATTAGATAGAACACCTAGGGGAAACACAAAATTACATTGACTTTTGTTTCTGTGACGGAAGCAACTTGAATTTCAGCAAAGTACAGTACTTGTAAAGAAAAATCTACCGAAGTACAAGTACAATATTCTCGTTTGCAAACCAGCAGAACCTATGAATATTTCAAAGTAGACCTTAAGGTTTTGTTACAGACCAGAATAAGTCCAATAACTGCAGTGAGAAATAAATTATTGCACATACAGCACATTCTATAGCTCTGGAAGTTAGAGTTAGAACAGTGATTTGTGATTTGGTCCTCCATCTTGACTTTTGCAAAGCAAATAGTAGATTTTACACAATGCTGCACTGAATATGCTACAAGATGTTCTACCTGGTATGTGCACTGAATGTATTTTAGTGTGTTGACATCATAGACTGTGTATAAATGTGGTAATATGTGCTGATTTGTTTTTTCTTCTTCTTCTATCAGCCCTGTCAACTTCCCACCCTTCATGGAGCAGAAAACCAATCATGATAAAAAGTGTGGAGTCTCAGTTGCTGCAGCAGCATCGTGACAGCAACAGGATCTCTGAGCAACAGCACAGCATGCCCTCTGCACAGAGCACACTGTCCTCCAGCGCTTCTGTCATCAACACTCACAGTGGAGATAAAACCACTATCTCTGCTATCAGCTCAACCAGGACTACAAGTTCCACAGTGGCTCCATCTGTCAGGGGATCCACAGCAGCATTGGCCAGTATTGAGGTGGCCATCGCAGCACAGCATCAAGCTAACCTTTTTGCTTGCCAAAATAAAATCCAGGCTTCCAGCATTGTGGCCAGCGATCGCCGCAGGAAGAGCTACATATGTCAAACCTGCGGCAAGGCTTTCTCCGGCTTGTCAAATCTGGAAGCCCATGAAAGAGTCCACACTGGGGAGAAACCTTTCGGCTGTGATACTTGCGGGAAATGCTTCTCAGAGGCTGGAAACCTGAAGAAGCACCAGAGAGTTCACACTGGGGAGAAACCCTTTAGGTGTGACCAGTGCGGAAAGAGGTTCGCTTGGATCTGCAACCTAAGGACGCACCAGCAATCTGCCACAGGCTGTGGAACACAGGCAAGGGGGGGGCTGGGCTGATCAAGGAGTAGACTGTGGGCGACAGGACTGTTAATGCTACTATAATTCATTCACACACACACACACACACACACACAGGTGCATTGCCATTTCTTCATTCTTTTAGGGTTTCGTGTAAACGTGGTCCTACTTTTGAGAGACCCCAACACTAATAATTCCACAGGTGTGAAAGTTATTCCACAGTTGTAAAAAGTAGTTACACTATATGGCCACAATAGGGCTGTTTCCACTACCAGGTAATAGCCGGACAATACCCGGAATGAGGCAGGTCTCACTTACTGGAACGCCCCTAATATGAATACCAGCAGTCCAGAGCCGGCTTTTGTCTGGACTTTTTCTCCCCTTACCTGGAAAATCCTGGTTACTGATTGGATAGATCGCTAAGCAGGATGTGACGTAGTACTCTACACCACAGCAACACACGCCATTTGTAAAAGCCGGCAAAGCAGTGTTCCCAACTTAGTGACTTTGTTGCTAAATTTAGCGACTTTTCAGACCCCCTTAGTGGCTATTTTTCAAGAAAGCGCCTGGAGACAAATCCAGCGACTCCTTCTTACTTTTCTTAATGAGCCGTTAACAAGCCGGAGGCCGGCTTGTTAAGAAGAGCCGCCCTTAGCTACAGTAAGCTCTGTAGCAGTACAGTGTGTATGTGCTGCTGCTACAGGAGGTGTTCACTTAGCGATCTCTGTTTATTTACAACAAGCACCGGACACTCTGTGCACAGTTAGCACGCAGAGTGAGCGGACTTTTGAGAGGATGTGGCCTGAGACTTTCCCGGTGGCCACTTTCCCTCCTAGTCGAAACACGGCTATTGAATCTGACAGTGAACCTTTTTTCCTCCTTAATATGTCCCACCACACCATGAGCCTTTGTTGGTTCCCGGTTTTGAAAACCACTGTTTGATTTTGGACTGTGAACATGTATTTTTTGTTAAGATGGGCAATAAACGATCATGCACAATGAAATGATTTCAGTCACAACCTCTGTTAGTTGAGTTCTACCAGGTTACAGTGTTGAGGTGGTCCTCTACCAGTGATGACCACATGCAATAAAAATAAACAAAATGACTTCATCTCTGAGGTATCATTTTTGTCTCTGTTGAGCATCACTTGGCCACAAACACATTTCTAGAACACAGACCCTCAGTACATGTAGACTTTGGTTAAAATAATATTAACTATGAGTTGACCATGTTACAACTATAAGGTTGTAATTTTATTCAGTAGCAGTGTTCTACATTCTTAGTTTTTGACTCTTCAATGAAACTTGTCTAACTAATAGTTAATGACTGTGATTGGCCATAGATGTGCTTGTGGAGCCTATTTTTTGTAATGTATGTCACTGGCAGTCAAAAATATGTGATACTACTGTCCTGCAGTTTGTATACTGGATTTACAATTTATTATTACATTATTTTTGTATTAATTAAAATTGAAAAAGGTCTTACTAAAATTTCCTCCCAGTAACAGTCCAAACGTCTTAATGTCTAAATTGCATATCTCAGCCTAAAGTTAAATCTACCAAATAAAAACAACAATTTACAGTACTTTTCAACATCATTTAAACAATATTAATTGTAAAATTAGGAGGGAACTTTTAACACAGAGATACATTGTATTGCAATTGTATGAAAAGAAAAAGCTATCTTTACCATAAAAAAATGTACTCCTAGAACAATGAACAATCAATTTGATTAGCTCAATTTCTGATAGTTGCAACTGTTGAAAAAACACAATTCTCTGTGAAGAAACTGGTCACAGGTCTGCATAGAACCAACACTGTCTGGGACCTCAGCATGGAATACCATTTGTTAATGCATGGCAGAGATGATGAGACTGAAGTTGAATAAAGAAGTTGAAAGTGGCTATCAAAGTAGGATTGTAACTGTAAAGTAGAATGTAACTAACCAGATTAATCCAGGTTTTTTGTATATTTGAATTGCTACATGGCAAACAAGGTACCAGTAGGTCCGGGGTTAGGGAGTGGAATAACAGCTGAAAGGTGCCACAAGTTGGTTGACTTCATGCCACACAGATGTGAAGCAGTCATAAAAAACTGTGGTCATACAACTAAATATTAGTTTAGTGATTCACAGGATTGATAAATCCTAGAAACAAAAGTTTGTACAAAATAGTTTTGAGTTTGTAAAGTCAACGGCAGACACTGCTATATTTTTGAACACACTCCTTTCAACTAATTGCCCAATTGCACAGCCTTAAGAGCTGCATATCACCAATGCTGGGTCTTGTTGGTTTTCGGAGAATGTACTGCTTAATCTGGTAAGTCACATTGGACTGCTATTATATTGAACACTACTGTATATGGGAAGATTTAACACACCATACCATATTGTTGATTAAGAGAAGACAGGATAAACCCTAAAAAAAAATATTTTTTTTACAGCAAAGAAAAAAAAAAAGAAAAGAAAAATAACAAATACGAGCTATATAGAAAACTTAGAGTAAAGTGTAGTACAATAAAATGTGTTTTATTGTTTTTATTTTAAATGTGGGTGAAATATTGCCCTTCTTATTCCACTACATCTATTGTACACTAACAGTTACTAGTCACTTCCCACTTAATGATATGATGCAGGCCTTTGCTACTAGCCTATAGGATACAGTGCATCAAAAAGTGGTTCCACGTTGATAAACTGCAACATAACAATGCTTATTCATTTATTTGTTAGTAATTAAAACATTCTGCATTATGATTATTTTTGACTTCTGATACTTTGAGTACATTGTGCCCATAGTATTAATGTACCTTTACTTGAGTTACAGGGTCTTTACTTGAAAGGACTATTTTTAGGCCATGGTCTTAATTTTTTTAATTTATTTACAAATTATCAATTTTACAAATAAAATGCATTATTATTATTATTATTATTATTATTATTATTATTATTATTATTATTATTATTATTATTATTATTAATGTTATTATTACTAAAAGTTTTCTGGGTTTTCTGGTGGTTTTCTTGGTAATCAACCAAAAGTGTTCCAAACCACCCAACCTTACCCTTTCCCTAAGTAGAACTTAATAACTTTGTGTTCAAGACATCATTTATAATTAAAGCCTTACACTTTTTGATCATAATAGCCTATAATTAAAACGTAATTTCTCAACTTACTTACAAAATATAGCGACCTCAACTTATTCCTGCCTACTTTGCTACCTTTATTAAGTGAAACTTATTTAAGACAACTTTTTGGTGAAGAAAATAAAAAAACTAATAATTGTAGGTAAATATTATTGAAAGTTATGAGTGAGGAAGACCATGACCATCTCACACTGACTCAGCTTTTGCTAATCATCCGCAAACTGATTAGCTTTGTACCTACTGCTCCTGAATTAATGTCTTTCAAAGTTTGTGTAGCTATCAGTCTGTATAATTGGCATACTCACCACCCCCGCCGATCAGCTGTTAGCTGTCAGCCGCCAATCAGCATTTAGCTTCCTCTGACAGCTGTCAGCCCTCCCCTCAAAGGTCAGTGATCAAGTGGTTAGCTATTAATATGAGCATTTTCCGCCTGCCACAATATTGGCCCACCATTTGGCCCATGGGTGGATGTGGCTCTGTTGGTACAGCGGTTGCCCACAGATTGGATGATCGGTGGTTCAAATCCTCACCATGGCAGCCTACACCGCTTAGGGAAACCGCTGAATGAATGTGTGTCTGAATGGGTGAATGAGTGCAGTCTGTAGTGTAAAGCGCTAGAAATGAGCTATATAAGCGCAAGTCCATTTACCAATATAGCAGCAAGAGAAAACCACGCAGACTCAGTTGACCCATGTCCTTTTATAGTGATCCTCCTGGGCTCCATCAGGAAGGGCAAACATCTACACTCCCTTCACCTCTATGATTCCCAGGTTTATGCGCGTGATCTGGAGCTGCGAAACTTCTTTTGAGTGAATTATTTTGAAGGAGAGTAAGGGTAATTTTAGGTTTTATTTAAGGCATCTTATTTTGACAGTCTTTTTGTAAATTCTGTGGTGGATTCTGTTAACACACTGTGCTCTTATTTTGAAAGCTGCATTAGTTTAGCAAGAGAAAGTAATTCTTCACAGAGTAGCTTTTTGTGATTGAAACAAATTTAATTGTTAGCTAATGTTAGCTTGCCGATATCGAACGGCGTATGCAACAGTGTGTTTGGAATTTTGACCGCCCGGACAGGTTGATAGTATTTAGTTCGGCTCGCGCACATGCACAGGCACACGGAGAGATGATGTGGGGCCAGGACTGATACAGATAAGTAGGCACGTTTCTCTGTCATGCTGGAATTGTTTTGCGAAGCGGAGAAGTGGGGAGGGCAGCTCGGTAAATTCAGTGCGCGTGTCAAGGTCAAGGTCAAGGTCACGTTTATTTCTAGAGCACCTTTTATACAACCAAGGTTGACCAAAGTGCTTTACATAAATGAATAACAACAAAATCCAATCCAATACAAGATACATAATTGAATAACAATAAACTCACAAAAAAACAATAAAGACAATTTGATCTAGTAATATATTACATGAGATGTGCAATACAACATACAGAAACAACTTTCTTCTCACACAGGTTCGAAAGCCTGGGAGAGTCAGTGTTTGAATGCTCTAATGTCTTGGAGGAGGATGGAGAGGTGGGTCAGGGTTTAGGCTGACTGACGAGTGACAGACACTCTGCTGAGCAATGGCAACACGACACAAATTAACTTTATATTATGAATCGTGTAAATATACTTTCAGTAGCTTGAAATGTGACGGCAGCGTAGCACATGAGACTCTGGCGGGCCAGATTAGAGTCTGGCCCGCCAGAGTTTAGGTAATTAATGGGAAACCCTGGACACACACACACACACATATATATACCTAAACTGGCAGCCCGCCACAGACTTTAATGGGAAACCCTGTATACACACACAGATACACACACAGACACACACACATTATATATATTTATATATATATATATATATACATACATACATACATACATACATACATACATACATACATATCATAACATCTGCCCATGCTGTTAAAAAAAATCCAGTTCTTGAACCTGCTACAGGTGGTTGCCAAAGAGCAATGATTTTGACAACAACATTGTCATTAGGGAATTTATAAAATCCAGTGCTACTTGAAAAATGTAATGAAATAGAAAAGGGAAAAAAAGGGGAAAAAATGTTATTGTTTTCACAGGTAATATACACAAACTAGACTGTTGTGATGATGAAATAATCGGATTTATTGAAAATTTACAATATATTCATTCATTTTTTCTTTATATCTTCTTACATTTATTTTCTAATGTTGTTTGTACGATTTTGGCCATTTTGGAGTACTTTAAATGTTTACCTTTAAGTGTTACCAATAAAGTTAAACCCAGTGATACGCATGTATTTCCAATGCACAGCAGGGTTATTGGTGTTGCCACAGCTGGGTTTAGCTTACATTAAACACAATGATTTGGTATGAGTTGTAGAGTGATGGAGATGTCAGCCATAGAGATGTCTGCCTCATCTAAAACTTGAAATAAGATGCCACTCGGCTTGTGGTGCTTCTTTTTTGTATTGTTTCAAGGTGTGTGGATTATCTTGACATACTGGTTCATGATTCCTGGAAAGGACAATGCTATTGAGTTTTTCAAATGTATAGTTTTGGGCACTCTAAGCTCCAAAAAGCAAGTGTCATCTTGTTACATTTTATATAAGAGAGAAGGTGAATGTTTCTACAGCTGATGACACTCCGCAACTCACACAAAAACCCAAAACAATCTGGATTGATAAACAGAATTACAGGTATATTTATTACAGGTAATATGTACAGTCATGGAAAAAATTATTAGACCACCCTTTTTCTTCAATTTCTTGTTCATTTTAATGCCTGGTACATCTAACTAACATTTGTTTGGACACATATAATGATAACAGCAAAAACACCATGGAAAATGTCTAGATATCAGCTCTTAAATTAAACTCTTAGGAGCTATTATTTTTTATCTTTATATTTGCCCCAAAAAATGTCAAAAAATGAACAATAAAGTAATGAAAACAAGGGTGGTCTAATATTTTTTTCCATGACTGTAAGGATTTGCAGTTGTGGTAATTTACATTTTCTCACAGGGTCTGGAGCAGCTCTGAAATGTGGCTCTGAAATGCTAAATATAGTATATAGTTCAGTATATGAATTTGCAGTCATTTGTAGCTTCAGTTTAGTTTCATTCATAACAGACTACAGGATACAAACCACTTTTTTTCACCCTACTCTCCTGCTCCCCCATCACAGATAGACAGACCAATAGACGACATTGAAGAAGAGGAAGGAGAAGGGAAATAGGGCTCTTGCATAGAGGTCAATGCGTTTGGCAGCAGCAGGTATGACAGGCTTAGGTGGTGGTGGTTTCTTGTTGGCTTTGTTCTGGGACTTAAGGGCCCCTGACACTTCAACAGGTTTACCATAACAGTCAAAGTTGGATAGTTCAAAGTCTCGAGGTAAAGATCCCACGATGCTGAAGTCATTGGAGCGAAGGTCTGATTTGGAGGTGCAAACTTTCTTACAGCGAGTTTCTACCACCTGCTGAAAGACACAGACTGACTGAGTAAAGACATTTGATATTGTCACTCATGTCATTACACTGCAAAAAACATGAAGCTTACCAAGTATTTTCTTCTTATGTCTAGCGTTAGTATCTTAATTATCTTGTTTTGAGTATAATTTACCTACTGACCATATAGCTTTATTAGCTTATCTTAAGAACACGTGTCTTTTTGTAACTAAAATGAAAGAGTAACCCCTCTTCACAGGGTGAGTAACCCCTCTTCACAGGGTGAGTAACTGTGGTGTAAATTTACCTAAAATATTGGTTCAAATTAAGAGTTTTAGTTGCATGTAGTTTAAATGCTATTTCAAAAGCATTTTCTATCACCAGTATCTACCCACAGATTCTGAAATGAGAAAAAAACATGCTCGTTTCAAGTATTTCTGGCTTATTTTAATGTCACTACAGTTGGGTTTTTCAAGCCACAATTGCTCAAAATAAGTATATTTGGACTTTTTTTTAAGATATCATTGGTTTTTCCAGTGCCTATATTTTTACTTATTTAAAGAACTCTTACAAAGAAACATTTACTTACTGCACTGGCAGATAATTGTACTTGTTTTGAGCATGTTTTTGCTTAATTCTATTTATTTATTTATTTATCATTTTTTGTCAGTTGGTTTTTGCAGAGTAGATGTACACTACAAATTATTTGTTTTTACCAAGATAAAAAAAAAAACCTTAGATTTAGAAGTGTTGGATAATTTATCTTGTTTTAAGAGTTCATTTCTTATTTTAAGCATTCAACATGCTTATTTCTAGAATTAACAATCTTAATTTAAGAAATCTTGTCAAGTGAAATTATCTGTCCATGCAGCAAGATCATTTCCCTCAGATTGAGGTTTTTTTTTTATCTTGTTTTTAGACACACCTTTTTTGCAGACCCATTTAATGGCAAGTGTAGTTTTACAGCTTTTTAGCCCAAGGTCCCTCAAGAAAGTATACTGGGGCCATTATTTATTTTATGTACATTTATGTTTGAAAATTTGATGAGGATAATGCTGTATTCCTGCTGTATATTATAACACGTTAAGGTAAAGCCTTGGTATACAGTTTGTTGAGCTGCACATTATTTTATTTCATCATGGGAAAACTGAAGTATAAATCCTAAAAAATAATGTGACAAATATATTCATGTACAGTTCCGGTCCATTTGGCCGAGTTGTGTTTACCTGCAGAGTGTTGACATGTATGGGTGTTCCACCAGTCCCATTCACTGTGTTGTTAGCTTTGTTTGAAGGCTTTTTTCCTTCTTTCTCTTGCAAAGCTTTCTCCTTTGTGGCCATTTTGGCTTTCTCCTCTTCAATCAGTTTGGGACTGTTGAGTGCCACCTACAGAGAGGATAGAGAGAAGAATAGAGAGAGAGAGTTGGATGGCTGGCTGGCCTGGGCTCCTTGTCTCACTGATCTTCACACCTGCATTCAAGGATAACCAACTGTCCACATATACATCAAAGATTAGTGGGGTTTTCACAGTGACATCTATGTCACCCCCCCCCTTGTTTGCATAGTGCTGGTAATGTTGTGAATTCAAACAACATTACTTTGTAAGGTTTAGGACACAAACTAATTGGTTTGGTTTAGGTGTCAAAAGGTTCCTGTTTAGGTTTAGGCAACAAAATGACTTTATTAGATATAGGAAAAGAACATGGTTTGGGTTTGAAAAAAGTAAGTTTGCTATGTAACCTTAGTTTCAATTTCACGACACAGTCTTTGGGTGAAAGTATAATGTCCATTTTGACGAAACTTGCCATCCCTCCTGATTTTTCAACCCTTTTTTCCTTTTCAGTATAACACCTTGTTTATGGTACTAAAAGTCTATTGTTTTCCTTGACAGTACAGCAATAAAGCCCAGACTCGTAAGACAGGTCACTCAGTGTATTGAATAAATGAATGAAAACTGATGGCTAGTGTAGTTGAGGGTTGCAACTATACTGATTAATAAAATAAATACACAGATGCTCTGCTCGATAGTGCCTTACTAACATGAACCAAGACAGCCAACATTTTACACCTTAAAATCCTATCATAAATTCACTCAGCATTTTGTTAAACAACTCATAGTAATATAATGAAATGTCCAATAAAATAGTGTTTTGTATGTTAAAATATCTTGCACAAATACTCATAATATAACTACAACTCACGAAAACATTGTTGAAAACATAAATAATAGAGAATGTGATAACTTGCTAATCCTTTTTGCCATATCTTCAAAGGGAAACTGTACAAAGATAATATATTTAACCTCTTAAAACCCACATGCCTGGTAACAGGTAGGCGTAGTGGTAGGGTAAGACCAAAAAACTTATTAGCCACATGCTGAACAAGCACAATTGCAGTAACTAAAAGATGTTACCTTTCAAATACACATTTATTTTTTTTACTGGCTGCAGTTTTTAATATATTTTTTTTATGTTTTCTGAGCTGTTGAATTAAAATCCCTGTATTCCCTCACATCTTCTGTAGTGACAGTTGGCTCCAGCCAACTGTGACCAGAGTTCGGATAAGCAGTTACTAATAACTCTCTACTCACTGGTGTATATAAAAGATGGGTTAAATGCAGAGGTTGAATTTGAATTTGAGTGGGGGAAAAACATCTGAAGAAGAGAGTTTGGCATCTGTCTCCTTTGTTGGAGAACAAAAGAGATTCCACTGCCATTTTAAAGGCAGACAAATTAAAAATGCTGTTGCATTTTCCATTAAAATCAAATCAGTCCAAGTGTGTGCTTGTGTTTAAGAACTGACCTGTACCACAGCGTATTCCACCAGTGATGAAAACCCAAAAAGTAGACAGGCAATGAGCCAGATATCAATGGCTTTTACATAGGAAACCTTTGGTAGCTCTGACGCCAAGAGCATACTCTCACTGGACAGAGAGAGTACTGATAAAATACCTAGAAACACACAAACAGCAAAACATTAGTATTACTACTACATGTTACTATCTCCAGATAAGTAACATTTGCGCTTAAATAAGTCTGCTTAGAGAGAACGAGTAAGTTGGTTCGTGGCAATGGTGTGTTGGGTGTGATGTCAACATGTAGATTGTGGATTGACATTGTAAAGGAAGGTTGATTTGATAAATTATTGGATTAATGGACTGAAAGCTCGATAAGATACCTGATAATACATTAAACCTACAAGCGGGAAAAAACTGGCCCTTTCACCTCTTTTGTATTGTACATGTTCTATCACTTGCTGTATTCGCCTAGCCTGGCTAACACCAGACTATTCTCAAATGAGGTCTAGTCTGGCAACGAGCAATGGATTTTTCCGTAGAGGAGGTGTGGTTTACGATCCTCCGGAGCCGTTTATTGGGCGCTTAGAATGTCTATCAAAGCGTCTGTAGGTAGCTCTTAGCCAATCAGATCAGTTATACCAGATGACGTAGTAGAGCAACAGAAATGGATGTTTGTTGTGTGTGTGTCTGTGAGAGAGTGTTGCTTGCTGCTTTGCTTCTCCAGTTCTCGCTTTGTGGAAGATTATTTATTTTCACGCTTTATTCCCCCTCATGTCATTCAGCCACACACATCCACTGATTTTATGGGCAATCAACAAGCTGCTGCGGGTCTCTCGGCGGCACCGCTGTCCCCCGGCTCGGAGCGAGATCACCGGCGGTCTCGCCGGTACGGCGCTAATCACCGGCGCTACCGGTGATCTCGTTCCGAGCCGGGGGACAGCGGAGCCGCCGAGAGACCTTTCGCCTTTCAACTTTCGCTCTAAACTATTTAAAACGCCGTCTACAGCTAAAGAGAGTTTCGCGTCTGCAGCAGCCATGTTGGATCCGGAAAACTACAAGCTTCCAAATGCCGAGTAGTACGCGTCATCATCTTGCCGTCCCTCCCCGCTCTGTGATTGGATCCCTAAAACAGGGCTAAGAATGCTTCCTGGATTCCAGACCCTTTCGCAGTTCGACATTAAATTCGAGCGCGCAAGGCAGTCTGGGTATACCCAGGCTAGTATTCGCCATGTAGTCCTAAAGAAAACACACTAAACATGCATTATGTTGCTTTGTATCAGCCTATCCACGTTAGAAACACAGACTCCAAGATCACCGCGGGAATGGACGCAGCAGCTCTTAGCTCTCTGTTTCGGCGTATAGCTTTCGTAATGCCATGGATGTTCTTGTGTGTACTTGTGTGTGTGAGTGAGATAACATCTACACCCCAGCTATGCTGAGGAAGGAACATTCTGCTGGGCATAGCGAGGAGCCAGGCACACCCTAGATTGTTGTCAGGTCGAAGAGGAAGCGGCGCAGAGAGCAGAGGCAGAAGCGAGGGAGGGGGGGTCCATCGTCAACAAAACTGACGAACTGGAATTACTGATGACAAACAACGAAAACATCTGTGACTGCAGTGTGATGATTATCACAGAACCCTGACTACACCCGCTCATCCTGGACTCGGCCGTTCAGCTAACCGGACGCTCCATGCACCGCTTCGACAGGAAGCGGTGACAAAAGGTGATAAAAGCTCCAGTAAGAGCAGAGGAGAAGTGCTGTGTATATCCCACCAGAAGAGAATATGAGTGTCACCAATAACAAACAAATGAAGGCCCACCCAGAGGAAGCTTTTATTGTCCTGGGGACTTAAACCAAGCTTGCCTTAAGTTTGCCTAACTTTGTACAGTACGTGCAGTGCTCCACCAGAGGAAAGAACACATTAGACCATGTTAATTCCAACCTGAAGCAAGCCTACAGAGCAGTACCCCTCCAACACCTAGGCATGTCAGACCATCTCTCACCTCTCCTGGTCCCTGCATTCACCCCCCTCAGGAAAAAAATCCAAACCGGCCACAGAAAACATTGAAATCTGGTCTGAAGGATCACTCTCTCAGCTTCAAGATTGCTTTGAGCACCCAGAGACTGTTCTGTTCTACATAAAGATCTGCACTGACAGTGTTACTGTGGAGAAGCGGATCTACCCTAACCAAAACCATGTTGACCTCGGATGTCCAGACACTCCTGAGAACCCGGAAATCTGCCTTCAAGTCAGGTGACAAAGAACAGTACAGCGTGGCAAGGGCAGAGCTGCGGAGAGGCATTAAATCTGCTAAGGCGGCTCATAAGAAGAAAGTCAAGGACCATCTTGCCAGCAGCAACCCGCAGCTGGTGTGGCAGGGGCTACAGAGCATCACCAACTACAAAGGCTCCACTACCGTCACTACTTTTGCTGACGCATCGCTGGCTGAGGAATTGAACACTTTCTTTTCTCGCTTCCAGACAGACAGCTCCACCACAGACCTTCAGTCACAGCACACTCACACTCAAGGAACACTAGGTGAGGCAGGTGATGAAGGCTTTAAACACAAGAAAAGCAGCTGGTCTGGATGGTGCTCGGATGGTACTCGGAAAAGTGTGCATCTGCTGACCCACTAGGGGGAGTCCTGACCAGGTTGTTCAACCTCTCACTGTCACAGGCTACCATCTCCCTGTGCCTGAAGTCAGCTACCATCATCCCTGTCCCAAAGACCACAAAATGTAAGTTTCTTGTAAATCTGATGATTTTGTTAAATAAGGCTGACTTCCTGTTTGCAATAGGTGGCATTATGAGTAAATATTGGCGTATAGATGTCGTCAAATCTGGACTCTTATCAAGCATGAGAAATTTTTGGCTGATTGGACAATGTACATTTGAGTTACAACAACTGAAATTTTAACAACTTTTCATTTGGAAGGTCTTAGGGATGTACTGACCAGAAGAGTCACATGACGCCATGATGCAAGGACAAGCAATGGCAACCTAAAACTGTGCTCTTACTGATTTGTGATTGTTATCCTCAATTGTGCACAGTTATTGTTGTTGTTGACACTTGGAAAACAAAGTGTCCAGCCAGGTCGCAGTACAGGCAGAGGTTTCCCCGAGCAGCTTCTCTCTCCATCCTTGGGGTTGAGATGGGCCTGTTCCAGAAGTGCAGAAGAACGGGTGGTGTGTTGGCGTCTCCTTGGTCCTGTCGATTCTCTTGCTGCCTGGACTGGACGTGTCGATCAGGTTAGCTCGATGATGGTTTTGAGGGAGGCGGGCAGGTCATGGGACACCAACTCATCCTTGATGTATTCAGCGAGACCCATCAGGTAAGCTCACACTGGGCTCCACTTGCTCAACCAAGTCTTGGTGCAGAAGTCAATATAGTAGTCAAACACTGATCTGGACCCCTGGCTCAATCCCAGAAGACCCCCAGCAGCATCTGGAACTCGTGGCGTCACCCCAAACACCTTGCGGAACTCGGCAGTTAAGTTGTGGAAGGAGGAGCATAGAGGAGCATAGAGGAGCAGAGAGGAGCAGACAGGAGTGCGGCGTTCCCATTCGGCTGTTCCCCACAACCGAGTGTGGCACGTGAGGGAGTTAATCGTGAAGGCCACTCTGGAATCCTCTGAAGCAAAGGTCCAGCATTATGGAAGAATTATCCTATCTTTATTCAAGAGCGTAGATTTTCAGTTTGAGAGCACAATTTGTCTTTCTCATGCTCAGATTTGTTTTCCTCATGCTCACATTTTGCGCTCGCACTCAGATTTCTGCTGCTTTCTTTCAAAATGTGTGCGTGCACTTAAAAATCACATGCTTGTGCTCACATTTCTTCTTCTTGGACACAAACATTTTGCTCGCACTCAAATATGTCCTGTGCGCACTCAAATCTAAAGTCTACGCGCTCAGATCTCAACTCTGCGCTCTCAAAACTTTTGTGCTCGCACCCAGAACACGCACGTCCTCTCAGGTTGAGGTGTCTGCTCAGACTGAACGATGTCCCGCCCTGCGCTTAAAGTAGTGTGTTTCACCAGCCAATAGGGAGACAGCTAGATTGTGGGCCGGTCTTAGGTGCATTCCCTCGCCCTTTTGAGCGCTCCGTCGGGGCGGGTATATGGTCTGTTTGTAAAACTGCTTCTCTCTTAAAATACACCAATTGACCATATTAGCCAGCTATTTGAATCGTCACCTATTTAAGACGCAGCATATTTATGTAGAATCAATCTTAAGTAGTCCTAAAAAGAGTTATCGTAGTTTAGATTATATATATATATTTTTTTTTAATTATTATTTATATATATATATATTTATTGTTTTTTATTTTTCACTTGTTCAGTGGTGTCACGATAGTCCAGTGGTGAAGTATGCTACCATCTGTTGCATTTTAAACCATGGGACGCCGGTTCGCATCCCGTCCGCTGCACTCTTGCTGCATGTCTTATTATGATTTACATTTTTAATTGATAAATTAATGTAACAGTAATACAATCCGTGTAACCAGCTGCTTCTCTTATTGAAACGTTTAACAAGAGATGATGGGTAAATAGACTTGGCTACGTGATTTAAAAAAGTATAATGAAAAATACGCTATGATGATGATAATGATTTGAGGATAACATTTGTGCGTGTAATGCAGTGTATCACCGTCCTATTTACGCGGTCAAAGCCAGGGAGCGCGTAATTAGGCTAATGTTGGTAATACTTTCACAAGAAGGAGACTTTGAGCAGGATTCGGAGCGCGGCAGCGAATGAATGGGAGACGAGATGTATGGTCAAAGACCTCAAGTAAGTTCATTGCTAAATGTTGCTACAACTCAAAACACATCGATCATATACAGTAGTTTCAATAACAGTACCGTAATCATTTTGACACTCGTACTTATCAACATATATAGCGGGCCTTCATTGTAACATGTACAACGAAAGCACAATAATTGGCAACGTATGATCGTACCAGTGGCAGGTTGGCACACATAATGATGCGCGAGCTGAAGGGAATCCTCGCTGACGTCACTTCATTCGTAATGAGTTGCTGTCCCTAGTGCCGACAAAGGCCCGCTATATATGTTGATAAGTACGAGTGTTTTGAGTTGTAGCAACATTTAGCAATGAACTTACTTGAGGTCTTTGGCCATCCATCTGTCTCCCATTCATTCGCTGCCGTGCTCCGAATCCTGCTCAAAGTCTTCTTCTTGTGAAAGTGAAAGTATTACCAACATTAGCCTAATTACGCGCTCCCTGGCTTTGACCGCGTAAATAGGACGGTGATACACTGCATTACACGCACAAATGTTATCCTCAAATCATTATCATCATCATAGTGTATTTTTCATTATACCTTTTTAATCACGTAGCCAAGTCTATTTACCCATCATCTCTTGTTAAACGTTTCAATAAGAGAAGCAGCTGGTTACACGGATTGTATTACTGTTACATTAATTTATCAATTAAAAATGTAAATCATAATAAGACATGCAGCAAGAGTGCAGCGGACGGGATGCGAACCGGCGTCCCATGGTTTAAAATGCAACAGATGGTAGCGTACTTCACCACTGGACTATCGTGACACCACTGAACAGGTGAAAAATAAAAAACAATAAATATATATATATATAAATAATAATTTAAAAAAATATATATATATAATCTAAACTACGATAACTCTTTTTAGGACTACTTAAGATTAATTCTACATAAATATGCTGCGTCTTAAATAGGTGACAATTCAAATAGCTGGCTAATATGGTCAATTGGTGTATTTTAAGAGAGAAGCAGTTTTACAAACAGACCATATACCCACCCCGACGGAGCGCTCAAAAAGGCGAGGCAACGCACCTAAGACGGGGTCACAATCTAGCTGTCTCCCTATTGGCTGGTGAAACACACTATTTAAGCGCAGGGCGGGACATCGTTCAGTCTGAGCAGACACCTCAACCTGAGAGGATGTGCGTGTTCTGGGTGCGAGCACAAAAGTTTTGAGAGCGCAGAGTTGAGATCTGAGCGCTTAGACTTTAGATTTCAGCGAGCACAGGACATATTTGAGTGCGAGCGAAATGTTTGTGTCCAAGCAGAAGAAATGTGAGCACAAGCATGTGATTTTTAAGTGCACGCATACATTTTGAAAGAAAGCAGCAGAAATCTGAGTGCGAGCGCAAAATGTGAGCATGAGGAGAACAAATCTGAGCATGAGAAAGACAAATTATGCTCTCAAACTGAAAATCTACGCTCTTGAATAAAGACAGGATAATTCTTCCATACAGCATCTACATTCAGTGAGTGAACTTCAGTCACACTCTCCTCAATCTGTAGAGCCCTTTACCCTACCCCCACTGCTGCTCCCCCGCTGCTACACAGATTGCTGCCATCTCGTTTATTCAAAATTTCCTAATATGTGTTTTTTCGAAATTGCACCAAATGTGGCAATGGCAAACACTGGCTCCCCAGCAACACACCTGCTAAGTGTGAAACAGGAAGGATGAACGATTGTTGAGATATGCCAAGGATTCACTGTCCAACTCACATACATGCATACAGCACAGATTCCTTGTTTTAGGCCAAGCCCATTCTGCTTAATCGTTTTTTTAACATGCAAAAGTTACTTTTTTAACTCCTCCGAAGATTTGAGTCTGATCCCATGAAAAATCCCATGTAAATTCTTTACTCACACCTGATCAAAAGACAGCAAAACAATTGGGATGTATGTAACTTGTATGACTATTTTAATATTGCATACTTGAATGGAAATTGCTGCAAATACAGAATGTAGCATTTTGTGAAACTTACCTAATGGCACCCTTGCAGCTGAGGCATCAGGGTTGATCCAGAATGATAACCAGGACAAAACGACAATCAACAGAGTTGGAGCATAAACTCCCATCAAGTAAAAACCAACCTGCCGACGTAATGTAAAAATCACTTCCACGCAGGTGTAGTATCCTAGAGACAGACAGTGAAGGAGTCTTAGAGCAATTGTTTACTATTGACATGCTTTTGGATATAATTATCTTTGCAAAAGTAAATTGTGTGATGCTGTTTAAAATGTTTAATATTATTACCCCTGAGTGGAACTTATTGCCCAAGTATTTTTCAAGACGGATTTGGTCTTCATATACTCATAACAAAATTATCTAAATCCAAGTCTAAGTCATTAATAATTAATAATCAATTCATTAATAATCAATTAATTTTATTATAGATTCATGACTAGAACAATCTGACACATACTGCTGAGTTGCATCTCAAATCAATCTTCAGGTTCCCAGCTTACAGAGGGTGCATACCACCTCCATCTCCCCCTAAATATGCCCTGTCCCCAATCATGTCCAATTCTCTATAAAATGCGTAAGAATGTTAAGAATTAAGGTAATTGTTCATGTTGCAGAACCTACATTGATTTGTTTCCCTATTAAGATCTGTGTTCCCCTAGTCTGCCTTGTTAATGGAGGTTTGGTTGGTTTCTTTAAGTGTACCTTAAGCACTGGGAAAGTTCAGCTTATGGAGTAGGATGTGGAGGAACAATTTTTCCGACTGTAATTTGAAGTCTCTATTTAAGTTATAATAAAGCCAATGTGAGCCATTCAGCTATTTACACCCGGCCCTCTCAGTCCTGCATTTTTATTTATCCCTCTGCATTTTAGAACAAGACACTAGTATTGGTCAGGACCATGCCTTACATCATTCTGGCTTAGCAACCTTGTGGCGTAATGGTAATATTAAAAGGTGTCTGGCGGTGTTGGTTTCTCAACTGGCTGATTGGCTCAATTTGGAAGTCATGGGGTTATCAAACCCAGACCCACTGTATGGTGGATCATTTTTTGTACAATTCACTGTGGATTGATGGGAAAATGGAAAAGGTGACTGACGTCTAATAGGTAACCTGGGGCGGCTGTGGCTCAGTTGTTAACGTTATTTCGTAACATATAGGATATATATATAGGGTGCTTTAACATCTAGTGGTTAGATGTGAAAGCATCCTATATTAAATTTACTAAAATTAAAATATAGTTTGCCTTCACATCTAACCACTGAATCAAACCTGTATGGTTTGACTAAAATGAACTAAGGTGTAATTTCCTGTTTGTTTTCGTTATTTCAGGCCGGTGTTGGCTTTGTTTTTCTATATGGGATTTATTCATGATGACAAATAAATCATTATCAGTATTTATTCAATATCAAAAGAATTATACTTTTTCAGCTTGTTGCACTGAAAACATATTTACTGGTTGGTAAGTGAAGCAAACTTCTGACTTATTTGGTTGAGTCTTTAGTGAAATAGCTAAAATCTATTAGTTAGCAGTTTTTCAATGTTGTCCAACCTTTTTACCTTCCAGTATTATGAACAACAGTTGATGTAATACCATATTATATCATCAACAAAACATAAAAATCACTGAATATTACTTTTTTGTATGATAACGTCAAACACAATTTTGCTGCATATTTTTACTTTGTTGATTATATTTATGGGAAGTTGCTATCTTAACAAGTAACAAGGTAACTGAAAGCTAAAGATGCAGCAAACAGTTGGTGGTTTGTAGTTCTAAGTTGCTTATTTGCCACATTCACACTATGACAGTGGTGGTGTAAATGCCTTTGTTATAATTATTTTAATTATAAAAAAATTTTTGTAATTTATTTATTTATATTAAAATTATTTAAATAAATTAATAATTGTGGAAAAAAATATTAAACTTATTTTAATAAATTAATAAATATTAAAATTAATTTATTATTTTAATAAATGTGAAAAAAATTAAAATACCAACCTGTTCCTTGATAGTACTTTGTGCAGTTTCCATATACTATGTCCTCTTGTTTAATGTCAAACTGGGGGAGAGCAATCTCGTCCATCTGAACTGGGTCAGACTGCCACATGAACACAAGATCACTGGTGGTATAGCCAACTAAAACATACAAATGAAAATTATTATTTATTTGTTCAGCATCAAATTAGTCTTTTGAATGTATCTTTGCACTTTCTTTGTTATGCCCTTTTCTCAGTTTTTTTCAAAAAAAAATTTGTGCCAATGCTGCATATTGATAACAGAACTTTAAAACAGATTAGACAGACTATTTACCATGAAGAACAAAGAAAATACACACAAAGCATTAAAATGGAATATTTGATGGATACAATATATACAGTACAACAGAAAAAACAATGCATAACATATATATATATATATATATATATATATATATATATATATGCAAGCATGTATATAGGCTTGGACAGACTAAGTAAATTAAAGGCTGATGTGAAAAGATAATCCTTTTGAAAAAATGTTCTAGCCTCTTGAACTGGTGAGTGTTACAGTTACGTAGTAGTGGTTATGATTAGGGCAAGTCTCCAGGAAACAAATTAAGGTCTAAGTGTGTGTGTGTGTGTGTGTGTGTGTGTGTGTGTGTGTGTTTGTGTGTGTGTGTTCTTGTACTTCCTACATAGTAAGGACCGGAACAAGTTTTTAACCAACAGAGTGAGGACATTTTTGAGAAGTGAGGACATTTCGGCCGGTCCTCACTTTTTTAAAGGCTTGTTTGAGAGTTCAGACTTTGTTTTAGGGTTGAGGTTAATATTAGGTTTATGTTATGGTTAGGGTTGGGCATTTAGTTGTGATGGTGAAGTAGGGCTGGGCGATATATCAATATAAAACATATATCGATATATTTTTTAATTTAATATGGAATTAGACCATATCGCAGACATTTAAATAGTTTCTTTACATATGAATGCTGCCCTTACTAGAGTTTGTCATATTTAGTTATTTTGTAATGTTCATTCTTCTTTTCTCATAAAAATTCATTTATTTGAGAAAAAGATTGGCCTATTTAATTTCATAGGCTATTTTTATTTAAGATATTTTTTTATTTAAATGTGCACTTTATGGAGCTTTGGTACTAACTTTGGTATTATATTGACTGAACATTTGCTCTCACTTTGTGATAAAAATATTGTGATGTATATCATAAATTGATATTCAGCCTAAATATATCAGGATGTGACTTTGGTCCATATCGCCCAGCCCTATGGTGAAGATTAGGGTAAGGGGTTAGGGAATTCACTATTCCAATGAGGGCCCTCACAAAGATAGAAGTACAAGGATGTGTGTGTGTGTGTGTGTGTGTGTGTGTGTGTGTGTGTGTGTGTGTGTGTGTGTGTGCGCGCGAGTGCGAGTGCGAGTGTACTCACAGCTCTCTAGTTGCATCTTACACTTCTGCGTGTCCATCGGGAAAAGTTGAAGATCCAAGGGACAAGACAAGGTCACAGACAGCCTACACAAAGAAACACACACAAACACACAAGGTTCATCATGACAAGTCTTTTAAATGTATCTCTTGTTTACTCTAGTTTTAATCTCCTCTGTCTATACCGTCTCCCAGTCAAATAGACACATCAAAATACCATTTTGAGAAAAGCACTACTTCACATTTCACATCTCATTCTTGAAATAATTTATTGTCTTTAAGTCTAAATGTTTCTAGTATTGGCACAGCCACGCTAAGAAGCTTTGTTTAAGTGCATTGGCCTGAATGTGAATGTCAACATGCCAACATATTTACAATAACAATAGTAGGTAAAATGTTCACCATTTTAGGTTTTTGTGTCATTTTGCAGATTTGTAATCATAAGATAGAGTACTGGATGATTTGAAAGTCTGACCTGATGATGAAGCTAGATGAAAGGTTATGACATGTGTGTGTCAAATTTGTCCATGTTGTGGACCCTGTTAGAAATAATCTGTTATTCTGTCTCTGTTTGCTGTCTCTGTTGTCTGTCTCTGTGTATGGGGGTCACTATCTGTGTGTGTGCCCTCTGTCTATGCAATTTTGGATAGGCTTTTGATACAATGATTATGATCATGTGTTATTATTGGTTTAGAAACTGTGATTACTTTAAATACATATATTCCATCTGCTTAAACTGATTAAAATTCTATAATCACAAAAATATATTGTATGTTTCATATTTTATGTTTCATATTTAGTGTGGACATTGCAAAATCTGTGTCTCCAATTATATCTCTGTAAGTCATATCAAGGCAGGAGGTCGTGTGTAATGTTTTGGTAAGAGGTCAGGACACAGATATGGTGATATGACGTGTCCCTATATTGATTTTACTGAATCAACGGTTCGAGAGGGACGCATTATCTGGAGAGATTCTACCGACATTATCAGTAAACATTGTTAGGCTATAAAACTGGGTTTCGGGGACAGAAAGGGGTCCAACCTCCATGAACTGACCAGCCTAATGTCATGTCAGGGACGTGTAGATTGAACCCAGAGACTCTGTAACTGCACATTCCTTGACGTATTGTAATAAAATGTAAAAACTAAGAACTCGGACGTCTCCTGCTCAACATTCCCCATCAAACGATGGGGAAGAGAAATAGGTGAGAGGTTTTGCTGTTGGAGACAAAAAAACATTTTTTTTTAAAGGTTTCCTCAATGCATTTCTCTAACAACCCATTGACTGCCAAACAACAAGACTAGGTCAAAATGTAGTATATGGCTGACTGGGTTTGGTCAATGCGATTTTGGGATTCTGTGGGCAATGTGTTACAGGAATAATTAATGGTAGTGTTTATGAGAAGAATTTTGGATATTAGCAGTATGTTTTTGCCCCAGTAATACAAAGAAGTAATAATACACTTAAGAATTTAACTTATAGCCAATCCCAAGTGGAGGTGAGGTGTGCATCTCATATTCTCAGGATTCCATTCTATTGAATGTTTCAATCCCCACCAAGGGCATGAGAGGCGCGTCTAAGGAAGACCCACTACATTTTTTATGCATCAAGTCCATTTTTGTGGCGTTTAGTGAAGCATTATGTCAGCTCTGTGTATTTCTACATTGTATTCGTCACACTTAAATATGATAGACCCCAGGAAGAATAGCTGCTGCTTTGCAAAAGCTAATGGGGATCTAAATAAAAAACAAACAAGCTGTATAAATCACATAAATATCCCACTATATATGTATTTTGAACTTATTTATCTATGTTCATTGATCAATGCTCCCATTCTTTGTGTTTCTGTATCACTTGTAATAGAAAATTAATAGCACACAAATTGTCTTCAATATAACCTTTTTTGCCCTAGTTACAGGCAAAGCTTGTTCTCATGTTACTGAATCATTTTTATCAATGAATACTGAAACTGCCTGTTCTTGTTCGTGTTTTTATCTGTCTTGCAAGCTGCAGGTTTCCTTCATCAGACACTGACTCAGGTCTCCATTTTACTCATGCTTTACTCACACACTTTGTATGTATAAATGACAGTGCTTGAACACAGAACCTTAGAACTATTTTGCAGACTGCCACTGACACTGTACACTCTGTACAATTTGCTCTCATCTTGCAAGGTTCAATAAACTGACAAAAGACCACTTCTTCCTCTTCAGTATTTATTTTGGTGATTTCTCATCGAGTATAATTTTTTCAGTGATTTTCCACAACATACAACAGCTTCGCCACACTTGCTACAGTGGGCGGGGATATAAAATAGATAAATCAATATATACAAACATTGTCAATTTTTCCCCATGAAGCCGACATGAAACTTTAGCCGTGTTTCGACAAGGTGGGAAAGTGGCCACTGGGTAAGTCTCAAGCCGCACCCTCTCAAAAGTCCACTCACTCTGCGTGTTTCGACTACAAGTTAGCCCCCAGAGGGATTTAGAGACTCTGAAGGTGATGTATGGTTTTCACCGTCGCTAACGTCGTGCACAACGTCATGCACAACGTCAGCAGCTGAAAGCAGCATGGCTAATTATGCACAGTCTTCGCTTATCATAAATATTGTGATTGTGAATTAACAGCATCGCTAACTGCGCACAGAGTGTCCGGTGCCTGTTGTAAATAAACAGAGATTGCTAAATTAACACCACATACACACTGTACTGCTACAGAGCTAACTGTAGCTAACTGCTGCTAATGCGGCTCTTCTTAACAAGTCGGCCTCCACCTCGTTAGCGGCTCGTTAAGAAGAGTAAGAAGGAGTAGCTGGATTTGTCTCCAGTTGCTTTTTGAAAAATAGTCGCTAAGAGGGTCTGAAAAGTGACAAACTTAGCAACAAAGTCGCTAAGTTGGGAACACTGCTTTACCGGCTTTTACAAATGTTGTTGTTGTTGTGGCGCAGAGTACTACGTCACATCCTGCTTAGCGATCTATCCAATCAGTAACCAGGCTGTTTTCAGGGGAGAAAAAAAGACCCTGCTCTTCTACAGGGACTAAAAAGGTCCTGACAAAAGCCGGCACCGGACTGCTCACATTCAAATTAGGGGCGTTACGGCAAGTGAGACCCACCTCATTCCGGGTATTGTCAGGCTATTACGGTAGTGGAAACAGCCCTCTTGTCAGCAACTGTTTTTCTAAATTTCAGTTGTCAGTCTGCCTAGTGAAGGCAGTTTAGCAAGCTGTTTTTCCATTTAGCTCTGAGCTGCTGCTAACAGACAACATACCAGCCCCCACCATAGTGAGGGGAAATTCAAAGACAGACCAGGAGCCTTGATTAATCAATTAACATACGGTAAAAGAGTTCAACACTGCATATGAAACCACGCTTGCTAGAAACAGGCGCTGACTTTGAATGTTGAAATGGAGAGCCTCAAGCAGCCCCGGATTTGAACAAAGTGCTCCACTCACTCACTCACTCACTCACTCACTCACGTATATTGTATGTGAGTGATATTTAACCACCAGTTCACACCAACAGCTCCCCAAAACACCTGAAAGTACTGCCACTTTTTTTCGGCACCCCTCATTGCTAGCTTGTGATCTGCATTGATTGTTTTGGTGCCAGCAAATCTGGCAAGAACAGACTTATAATCTATTAAAAATGAATACACAAGCACAATTTAATTAAAAAGTATAAAATACAACCCTTTTTTGCTCATGCAAGAATTGACAAGCAGTGGCTGGTGTGAACCTGCTATAAAGTAGAAAGGAGTAGCCCTTTGATTCTAGAGGTGGATAAAAAAAGGAAAATATGTGTGTGTACCTCATACTGATTAAGACATCTCCGTTCCTAAAGATGAAGAGCAGAATGTTGTCCTGTGTGACATCATGGAAGTTGGCATTTTTCTCATTGGCAAAGAAAAGGTCTGGTTTCCACAAACACTGGAACATGTTGGGGTCAATAGTCAGTGCGTCACTCTTAAAGTCAGTAGGAAGTCGTAGACGAGGGTCATTCCATCTCTGACGAAGAAATATGTTCACTCTGTAGTCCTGTTGAGATAGAAACGTCATATTAATTAAATGATCATATTATGTTTTGACCAAAGATTCAACTAAATTCTGAAAACTCAACATTTCACATATCTTAGTAGTTATTAGTAGTAGCTGCACTACACAGGTAGTAATTCATTGTTTTAAACAAAAGAGACATAGAAAAAAGTTATAGCTGCTGTTCGGGGCCAGACATCTTGAAACCAAAATAACAATTAAAGGGGCTGTACATGACATTCAGAACATTCATATGGTGGTTAACAACTAAACTATGTAAAGATAGAATGGAATAATGGTTGCTCCCTCTGTGTGTGTATTAATGCAACAACAAACAAAAATTGTTGTGGTAGTGGGTTCGGCAGTGCATGCCTTTTAGTTCATGTGAGTCCCTGTCTTCTTTAAGTTTCCCCTAAGTAACACTGTCGGTCTGTCTCCACTGTTGCCATTTTTAGGTTTGAAGTTGCATTAGCACAGTTAGCATAACTGTTGGGGTCTGCAACCTTTACAAACAAAAGAGCCATTGTTGGCCAAAAAAGGAGGGAAAATATGTCAAAATGGAGCCGCAAACCTTATTTTGAGCCTCACAATGAAGATAAAAAACCTACTCAGTCTAAATTAGCCTATCAACATTACTTTGAGTTGACAAAATTTATGTTAAGGTGCTGGGCCGTAGGCTTTTGTAAGTTTTGAAAGATGAACATTTTAGTTGACTTTTTGACGGAATTTGAATACAAATTCCAATGGCTGACACCAATGATAAATAAAAATGTAAAGAAAACAGTAATTCATTTTGTATAATTATTTTGTCACAGCCACATAGAGCCACTACAGACAGCCTGAAGAGCCACATGTGGCTCCAAAGCCTCAGGTTGCCTACCCCTGGTTTAGGCTATTGGCTGTGTGCAGACAATCATTATGCTCCAAATTCCATCTACAGCCAATTTAAACCTCTAATTTACATAGCACAATGAGTATCAATGAAAAGCTGGCTCTTGCGACCTATAAAGCACCTGTGTCCTAATGGACTCGAATTAAACCCACGGCTCTTACTCTTGCTATGTTTCTTGACTTCATCCTTGCTTTGGTTGTATTAACTCTCATTTGTACGTCGCTTTGGATAAAAGTGTCTGCTAAATGACAATGTAGAATTGTAGAGAAGGTATAAAATATTCTTTTTGCATCACCAGGGTCTTGATTTCAACTGACAGAATGTGGTCATTATGAAAGATACTGCAAGAGCAGTAGCCTTGTCTCAGGGAGTGACTGACATGATTTTCTTTTGGAACCAATTGCTGTTTTGTTCCGAGAGGCAGAAAATCTACATTTAAGAGTGGGCTCTAGAGTTGGGGGTATTTCAGGATTTGGTGGTCCAGTCTAGTGTACAAGACAAATCCGGTTTGATTTCATGCCAATACATTGTGTTTGTTTAGGAGACCAGACGAGACATGGCAGGGTTCGTCTCAAAGAAAGAAAGAAAAGTCTTTGGGTGCATCTCATGTCCCCTATTTGATGTCTTCTTGAACCTCACTTTAACCTGAAGTTGTTCTAGTGCCCCATCTTTACAATAGTATCAAAGCGCTTATCTGTGTGTGGGAGAAACATGTGGGAGAAAATAGGTTTAATTAGTTTTACTGTTGGTTTGTCATTCATTTTTTTAAAGTTTTAAACTTTAAACCAAAAATCAGGATTTTAACCCACAAAGCCAATTAAGGAAGATTAGCATAGAACTGGACCTACATGCATGTCATATGGTGTAAGTTCCTAATTTTGTTTTTTTATCTTTTATCTACACACATGGGAAGGCAGATGTCCAGAAGAAGAAGAAGAAGGAGGAGGAGGATCATAAAACTGCAGAAGAGGAGGAGGACTGGAAGAAGGAGGAGAAAAATAAGAAGAAGCGGGAGAAGAGGTAGCAGAGCTGCCCAGCCCAGAACAACATTAAGTGTTTTTGTGTTGTGTGTAACTGTCACCATAGTGGTTTCCTGGATAGACCCAAAGCTGTTAATGAAGATGTTCACCCTGGACTCCACTGGGATACCTGAAACACACATGCACACATAAGACAAACTTAAAGCAATATGACACCAGACTCTGTTGTACCATCTAAAACACAACATATTTTATTTTCAAGTACTGATGATTTAATGTATCTGGGGAAAAAACATCTTCTCCTCAAGTAAATTACACTTCAATTCATTGAGTACATATGGTGGTAGCACTTGAGAGACTCTCTTCCATTGTGGGGATGTTGAGAAAAAGGGTGCACTACTGGAGCCTCTTAAAATCCAACATGTAGTTTTCTGCCACATACTTCGAGTGTTGTACCCTCATGAAAGCAGTATCAATTATGACATGTCATCACTGGCTGGTGAGGTGGTGTCCACTTAACCAGCCATTCTCAACCTTGGGGTCCAAGGTGGTGAGGTGGTGTCCAATTGGGGTCGCGAGATGATTACTGGGGGTCGCCAAATCATTTTGGAAAAAATATAAATGCACAAAATTAATATTAAATTACATAATTTCAGACAGTGAGAAGTTTTAGTAGTTGTCTGCTTCATTATTTGTCCAAAATTCGTCGTCTCAGCTGAGTTTGTATGATCTGAACTGTGCGTGTGAGATTCTGTTCAGTGAGCACAGCAGAAAAAATTAACAAACAGAAAGAAAAACTGGCGCGTTGTTGCTTTAACGCAGCTGCAGTTTGCTAGTTATAACTGATGCTGGAAAAATGGAGCGATGGCTGCAAAGAAAAGCTCCAGACTTGGGTCAGCAGCAGCAGCAGGGGTCCCAGGGTCTACCACCAGACTTCTTGAAGTATGGCTTTTCGTGCATGACAAAAAAACAACACAGAATATCCAGTGTGTCATTTGCTCTGAATGTGGGCTTTGTAGATAACTGGAAGACTGGTCTGATTAGGATAAATGGTATTCTTCCCACTTTGGATGGAGCTGCTCTTCTTTTCTAGTAACCTAACTTTGGCTATTATGCATATGTGGTCAATTGATTGATTGATTGATTGATTGATTGATTGATTGATTGATGATGTAAGAATACAAACATGAATCCCAAAGAACCATTAAGGACAGAAACACAATAAAGTCTAGACTTATTTCCACTGTAGTCATTGATCTCAAACACATACAATAAATACAACAGAGAGATACATACAAAACAAAATACTAGATACATATAATTATGAAATCATCCAAACCTAGGCTTTGCAGGTTTGGATGGGCCTTAAGGCAGGCACTCAATCCTTTATTGGTCAAAATTGTCATTTACACTAAAACACACCGAGAATTTTACTAAAACCATGAATACCACCCACCCACATATTAGCCCCAACAAAGAAACCCCTCAAAAACTGAGAACACTTGATTGTTGAGGTACCTAACACAAAATTATATGTGAACTCTATTTTAAGACAAGCAGCCACCAAACCTTTGAACATAAGTTCAACATCTTCAGATCCCATTGCCTTCATTTTGTTTCTCCTAGTGAGCCATACAATCATCTTAGCTTGGCCTACCAAAAATATAATAAGACAAATGTTCATATGCTGTGCTGCAGAATATCTAGGTCCAAAAACAGCCTGTCTTTAAGAACTTGTTCTAACCCAGCAAGCCAAAGCAGTACAGAGAAAAGAGGAGCCAATGTGGGACAACCAAGCCACAGATGTTGCAAGGTTTCTTCAGCCTGGCAGAACACACGGTGACTTCCTGCTCTACATGTGCCACATGTCTGTATGTAGCCACGGTCCCCTCCAAAGGAGATCCTCCCTGTGTTTCTCTATTGAAGGTTTGTACTGACATCTCCAGCTGCCTCTGAGACATGACTCAGCCACCAACACATCAACCCAACTCGACTCTTGGTCACCGGCTAATAGTCACTTCTTGTGACCAAAAAGATAGCAGATCCCCATTTTCTCCCTCTTACCTGTTTCTTGCTCACATTTCTTCCATTGTCAGTGTATCAGGATGCAGGCTGCTCACCTGTAGGCTTATTGCTGCACAAAGCCTGCTCTTTATGCAGACAGGAACATTTCATGCTACCGCAGCTTGCATAAACAGTGTAGAAACCATTTTCATATCTAACTTTGAAAGACAACGTTTTTTTTCTAAAGTCTAAATTATTATTCAGATACAACATGTGTCTCCAGAGAGATGGAACATGCTGTAATTTGGTCAAAACTGTTTTAAACCTGCTGACAAACTTCCCAAAACGAACCAGCTCTCTTTAACAATTTAACAGAGATGAGGGGATCATGCCTGACATGGTAATTTGCCATGACTGACCCAAAACCGCTTACAAGCTCAAACTCCCGTTATGCAGTGAGTGGAGATGAGAGAAAAGCTTTGGTTTTTAACATCATCACTTGAGGATTTGAGAAGAATGTCTGGACCAAAAAACTCAGTTCACCTTGACTCCTTCATCCCTGCCAGTCGATGAAGGTTCAGGACTTGCTTTTTCTCAGCATCCTGAAACTTGCTCAGTTCCAAGAAAGGAGCTGACGTCCTCCTTCTTGACACTCCTCCACAGCTGGCGGGATGGACAGAGAGGGGAAACTGTACTCACTGTCTTCACTCCAATAGTCACACAGGGAACACTTCCCTGAAAACGGGCTTAAGGATTGTGGCAGTGCAGCACAGACCTCCTCCACCTCTTCATGTTGATTTGGTGAGATTGACTGTCAGGCTGGCAGACTGCAGTCTTTGAGTCTTGATGAAGCTTGATGAAACAAATGTTCCTCAAACAACCACATGCCTTAAAAAAATCTGCCATGCCTGTTGTACAGAGCTATAGAAGACCAGTAGGATCCTCTTCCTCAAGTAAGAGGAAAACTGTTGGTCATAACCCAATTGCCCAGCTCTCCTTAGAAGCAGTTGAGCTGTGACAAATCAGCTTGGTCCGAAGTCATACAGCAGTCATTGTGCAGTCCTGAGACTGAATAAGGCGACCTAACTAGCTACCTAGCACAGACTACCTGCGGTAAAAGAAATCTGATAAAGTTAATGATATACCATATTAATATTTAGTAGTGGTTGAAGGAATTTGGAATTCTTTTCATAGAAGAGGTTGGCATACCACTCATAATATACAACATTAAATGGGCATTAAATTTATTTCAAAAATTATTTATTATAAATAAACAAAGTAAAGAAAACAAAACACACAATCTATACAGTCTAATATAAGCAGATTATTTACAGTGAAAGGGTGCGAGTAAGTGTGAGTGTATGTGAGTCAAGATGGCAGTCTTGGTTAGATCAGAGCAGCATATTGCTCTGGAGGAAGAGTCGTAAAACCATAAAGATGGTGCGAGGAAGAAGGACCTCTTAGGCTTTGGATTCCAACACTAACTGTATGTCTGTTAAAAGCCAATTTAAAGCATATTGCAATCTCTTTCAAGAGTTTGTTGTTAAAAAGGCAGTATGGTTTAACTCCCCGCACCTAAGCATTCGGCTGGTGCACACCCAGCCTCAGCCCACTCCTACTCAGCTGTGGGCTTGCCAGCCACAGACCTTGGCATGCTATTTTCCGGCAGAACTATCCTCACTCCCTGCTGGATAGACGGAGGTGGTGTCTCGGAGGACACCCACCAGAAATGAGAGGAGAGGAGAGAAAAGTAGAATAGAGGAGAGGCAAGATGAGAACAAAATGAGGAGAGGAGAATAGAACAGATCAGAACGCAACTAAAAATAGGCCTATGGCTTGGATGGTGGATTAGTTGTTTGATTTTTACAGCTATTTATTGTTCTCATCCACTAAAGTATGCACAATGTGCCACTGTTTTGTTTTTATTGCTGTTGTTGTACTTGTTGCATCTTCTTGTTGCCACACTCGTAGTAAATCTAAAAATAGTGGATGCTAAAGACCATCTATATGAGTGTATAGGTATTAATAAAAATGTATAAATGTATGTGTCTATTGTGATGTGTGCATGTGAGAGTGAGTGTGAGAGTGAGTGTGTGAGAGAGAGAGAGAGAGAGAGTGAGAGAGAGAGAGATAGGTGTAGGACATCTGGTTGTAGCTTTAAGCTTAACAGAGCTAGTCAACCACAAACACGCCTGATGTTCTTTCTGCTCTTATTGTCTTTCCTCTTCTGTGTATCTTGCCTATCTCTCCCTTTGTCTCAAAAAGCTCTTATTTATTTTCTTTTTGTTTTACGATCAATTAGCAGGAGCATTGACATGAGTCATAACAGACTCTTTAATTAATTTGAATTACATATTTTTTGAGTTGATATCTTTTTTGTTGGAAAATGGGGAAATTTACAGGCAGCTGTGGCTCATTTGGTAGAGCGACCATCCACTGAGTGGAAGGCAGGTGGTTTGATCCCTGACCATGGCGGCCTACATGTCGAAGTATCCTCAGGCAAGACACTGAATCCGAAATTGCTCCCGATGCTGTGTTCATCGGTGTGAATGATTTCTCGATGGTGGCAGGTGGCACCATAAAGTGTAGCCTTGGCCACCAGAATGAAAGGGTGAATGAGCACCGTCTGTGGTAAAAAGAGCTATATATAAGTGAAGCTAGGGTACCATTTTCCCTCCCTTCGCATCTGTGTCCTGCAGCTGTTTCTGGATGCAAATTATAGTTAATAATTAACAATTTCATTATTAGCCAACAACAAGAACGGTGACCAATTGTTACTATCAGTTAAACATATATACTTTTTAAAATGTTTAATATTATATATATTGTAACTAACTACGAAATAACGGGATCGGACAGCAGAAGGGAAAAAAGTAGAATCTGATCTGATCCATAAGTTAAATTATTATGTAGCCCACAAACTTTGGGCGACCTGCCGTTGACAGAGGTGAGCAGCATGATGTTGCAAGTCCAGATGCATAAATGACAGATGGAGTCCGGCTGTTTATGTGTCTCTCAGTAACATGTATTCACCAGGCGGCAATCTCCATGTCTGCACACAACCCGTTCTCATTCCCAAAGCGTAATATACCGACGATTTGTCACACCCCTAGACGTATCATACTGGCACAAAGGGTACCCTTCCACGTCTGTGTGAAACGCTCTGGGTTCTCAATTGACTCCAATATAAACCCGCTCGCGGCGCTGAGAAACGCTTAGAGCAGAGGCTTACAGCCGTCTATTCACTCCAATAATAAACCGACCACGGCCCTCCATTACGCTGCCAGCGACAATCTGAATGGAGAACCGAGGACCCTGTGCATGGAAGTATTTTTCTCCCTATTTTAAGGATTTCTTTTAATGACATCGTCAACATTTCTCAACACAAACACATCAAAGTCTCACTGATAATTCAACAATAAAATAGCTTCATGTTGTGGCTCTGAGTATCATTTTTTTCTCCTTCGATTCTGAGAAATAAACTTTTATTCGTTTGTTTTACGGCATTCCACTGGCGGACATTTCTCTCATTTTTAGTGAAAATAAATAAATATTTTGACTTTGTTTCTGCATAAAAATGGATTTTGATTACATTTCTAGCGAGAAATATATGTTTTATGTTCTTAATATTCACTAAGTGAATGTACATAATCACTTTGTGGCGAAGATCTCGCCAGAAAAAGACGATCTGCTGTGTTTTATTTTGAAATCTGTTTTATTTTGTAATCTACCGCGATCATAGCGGATGTGGTCCTATCCTCGTGGATGTGCTGTGCGATCTCATTGAATCGCGCTTCACTGTAAATGGCCCCGACTCTGCTCTCCTGTTTTAGTTAAAATATCTTCATTAAACAAACATTGTTGTCTTTTTTTAGCATAGATAATATACATACAGTGTAATTATTTATTAGACAGTGTGTGATATTCGATATATTGAGTAGAAATAGGTTTCCACAGCCCTAATAGGGAAGAACTACAAAACGAGAGGTCTAGGGAGTTGTAGTTTTTTTAATAAAACAGGTTTTTCACTAAAATTGGAAGTTGGAAATACTTAATTAGTGGCTTTCCAGGGGTTTGAGGGGATGCCAATCACATTTTTGGCATCAGAATTTAAATATTGTCTTGTTCAATGGGGGATTTGTTGTTTTTTCAGCATATCCTAAAGCCCCCCCACTCCCACCCCTTAGTGACTATGCTCACATTATAGTCCATGTCAACACCTTTCTATAACAGTAGGTCTCATGTCTGTAACCCTTTTTGTCTCTTAGTTATAATCATTTAAATATGCCCCAGGGTTAAGGTTCAAAGGTCAATATCTCAAAGCAAGAATATTATAGAACCTTGAAATTGTATGTTACTCTCCAGGCCAAGACCTTTCCGGTGATGTATTTGGTTTAGCTCTATGACAAAGTTTTATTTTTTCACATCTCGCACTCAGAGCACTCAAAGGGCTGTGGGAATCTAAGTCTGTTAGGGCAGATTTCCAAGGTTTGAAAAAAATAAACTTTGTCAGCGCTCCATTGTGAAAGTTGAAATTGGCGTTATTTCCACCGGAAGATGACGAAACATCATTCAGACCAATGTGGTTCGTTTGCATGTGTGAACGCGGACCACACGTAGTCTGTATGCTACAATGCAACAATTTTACTGCCTGGTGCGGACCAAATAATGGAACTAGCGGTGTGAAAGCACCCTTAGCCAACCAAATAAGGTCTGATTCAGCGGACCTGTTATGTGGTGTCCCCCAAGGTTCCGTTTTGGGCCCTGTATTAATTCTGCTGTATTTGATCCCCTTGGGTAAGGTCATCCAAAGGTTTAGCAATGTTTCATTCCACCTGTTTGCAGATGATATACAGCTTTACTGTTCCTTTAAGCCTAAAGAGGTCCAGAAGCTTGACTCCTTAGTCCAGTGCTTAGTGGAAGTCAAACAATGGCTGTGTAAAAATTCTTTACAGCTAAATCCAGATAAAACTGAAAGACATGTCCTTAGTGCAGTATTGCAAACAGCTCTCGAGAAATTGCTTTTTTCAACTGAGAAAAGTCTCCAAGCTCAGGAAAATGGCGTCGCATAATGACTTAGAAATCATTATACATGCATTTGTGTCTTCTCGGCTAGACTACTGCAATAGTTTGTTTTCATGTCTTAACAAAAATGAGCTGTCGCGTCTGCAATTAGTACAGAACTCTGCAGCGAGAATTCTGACCTGCACGCATAGGTGGTCTCACATATCCCCTGTTCTTAAAGCCTTACATTGGCTCCCTGTCTCTTTTAGAATCAATTTTAAAATTCTGGTTTTAACATTCAGAGCCTTACATGGCCAGGCTCCACCCTACATATGCGACCTGATACAGCCCTACACCCCCACTCGGGCTCTGAGGTCTGCAGATCAGAATCTGCTCATGGTTCCGCGCACCCGTTTTCGAACCAGAGGTGATCGAGCTCTCCAGGCTGTTGCTCCCATGCTTTGGAACAGTCTCCCTCCCTCACTGCGCTCAGTAGATTCTGTTGTCACTTTTAGAAGCCAACTGAAGACATTTTTATTTGTTCAGGCTTTTGATTAATTGTTTTGGGACTGCTATGGTTGTTTAAATTGCTGTTGTTTTGGTCTTTTAAAACTTGTATGTACATTTTTATGTTATGTGTATGATTTTTCTGTGAAGCACTTTGTGATTTCTGTCTGTGAAAGGTGCTATATAAATAAAGTTTACTTACTTACTTACTTACTTAATGAACAAAACGTTCAAATAAACATTATGTGAAAATACAGTGAAAGGGTCAAAGTTATGAGACCAAATCGGTGAACATCCTCTTTTCTATCTATATAATGTTATATATAACTTTATTGACATATTGCCATGGATACGCATTGTTCTGCTTCTCTCCTGATGACGGCTCACCTTGCTGGTGACCTGTCAATCAAAGGTAGCCACGCCCCAAATCATACAATTCTTTATCTTCTATTTTTATCTAAATGGGGCCATTATTAGAACTATTTACATCAAATTGTCTTGAAGAAGGTTTTTTTACTAGTGATTGAGACCATAGTGTTGTCCTAAAAAAAAATCTGAGGTAATAAATCATGTGAGAAGTTTTCTCATTTTGCACTGAAATGAATGGACAGATTTTTTGTGCAGCCAAACTTAGCACCCCCTGCTGGAATTTTTGGTAGACTGCAACTTAAGGCACTTCCTGGTTTGCCTCCATGTGCAGCAACCCGTTCTCATTCCCAAAGCGTAACATACCGACGATTTGTCACACCCCTAGACGTATCATACTGGCGCAAAGGGTACCCTTCCACGTCTGTGTGAAACGCCCTGGGTTCTCAATTGACTCCAATATAAACCCGCTCGCGGCGCTGAGAAACGCTTAGAGCAGAGGGTTCGTGCGCTGGCCCTTGCTTTTTATATCATCAACATTACCCATTTCTGGCAAAATATCCAGTTCTTGAATGAGTCGCGGCTGCAGCTGGAGAACAATCATCGGAAATAATGGATCCGGCGAAGGCACATATCACGTCATTTCAGGCAGAGGAGACGCGCTATTTTCACCAATGCTGTCCTGCTGATGTGGATGATATTGTTATCAGTATGCGTACTCTGAGAAGTATTTTGAAATGTATGGGGTTGGATCGAATGAAACATGTATATTACAGATTAAATTAATTTCATACCAGTGTTTCCCCAACATTCTTTCAGCAGCTGCGCAACACATGGCTAATTTGAATATTCAAATTAGCCATGTGTTGGTGGGTCATGACATGAATGAATGTAGGGGAATATACAGGCAGCACGCAAATTAAGCATTGGTGCATTTCGAATAGTTCGTTTAGACCTGAGTTGGTCCAGGTTTGCGTTCTCACCAGAGGGACCGCACCAGAGGTTGGCATTTGGTGCGGAATCAAGCGGACCGAGACCACCTGTTTTTGGAGGACTCGGTCCGCTTGATTTAGTGCGCACCCGAGTGCGATTGATGCTTTCACACCGACGAAAACGAACCGAACTAAGGGCTTTTGGTTCGAATGGACTGTTTAGTGCGCACCAACTGCTGTTGGTGTGAAAGCACCCTAAAACTACAACCAGTTAGATAGGAGGAGAACCAATTTAGAACTAGCCCTGACAGTCCTACTAGGTCCCTCAATCTTCTCAGCAGGATGCGGTGATCAACTATGTCAAAGGCTGAGGACAGATCCAGGAGAACTAAAACAGTGCATTTACCAGAGTCAGCAGACATCATAATGTCGCTGGACACTTTCAGTAAAGCTGTTTCCGTAGAGTGGAGTTTGCGGAACCTGGACTGGAATGTCTCATGGATGTTATTTTGATCCAGAAAAGAGGACAACTGTTCAGAGACCACCTTCTCTAAGACTTTAGACAAGAACGTGAGCTTGGAAGTAGGCCTGACATTTTTTAGGTCTGTCAGATCTAAGTCTACTTTTTTGAGTAGAGGCTCCACTATAGCATGTTTAAAAGCACTGGGAAACACACCAGTGGAGAGAGAGAGAGATTTTGGTAAGCCAGGGGCCAATTACATTGAACACAGAACCAAATAGCCTGCAAGGAAGGACATCGGATGAGCAAGAGGAGGGCTTCATTTTAGTCACTAGTGCAGAAATATCATCAGGGGTCACAGACTCAAACGAGGACCACACGTTGGAGACAGGCTCTGTGCCAGCAGGGGAATCACACAACAGGGGCGGGATCTTATCCTTAATTGCCTTAATATTGTTTATGAAAAATCTTTAAAAATCATTGCTATCAGCATCACAGGAAAGAGGGGGAACTGGAGCAGTAGGATATACGAGACAATTTATAGTGTCGAACAACACTTTGGGGTTTCTCTTGTTTACCATGACCAACTGACGGATATTGTCAGATCTGGCATTCTCCACCATCTCATTGTATGAGAACATAAGATCCCTGAGATAAAGCCTGTGCACCTCAAGGTTTGTGGATTTCCACAGACGCTCAGTCTTTCGATAAAGTCTCCTGAGATTTGAGATGCGTTCATTGATCCAAGGCCTTTTCTTCTGAGTTGACAAACTGGATTTGACAGGAGCCACCTGATCCAGGATTTTTACACAGTGTTCGTCAAAACAGTGCATGAGATTGTCCACATCAAGGCAGTCAGTAAACAAGAGAGGGTCAAACAGGGAGGAAAACCTGTCTGCAGTATTAGCAGAGATAACACGTCTCTGGGACCTCACTTTTGGAGACCTGGGCTCAGGGCGGAAGAGCAGATCAAACAAAACAATACTATGATCACTCAAATGGACAGCATTCACAGACATATTAGAGATGTCCAGGCCAAGTGTAAAAACTTAGTCCAAAATGTGGCCTTTTTTTTTTTTAAGAGATATTTTTTGGGCCATTTTTGGGGCTTTTATTGATAGGACAGAGTGAAGGGGAAGACATGTGGGAAAGGGCTCCGAGTCGGATTCGAACCCGGGCCGCCCGCTTACGAGGACAATGCCTGTACGGTGCACGCTGTACCAGGTGTGCCACCGGGAACGCCCCATATGTGGCCTTTTTTGTGAGTGGTCTTAGAGACTTGTTCAAAATTAAAAGCTTCAGTCAGCGATAAAAGTTCCATTGCAGAGCGGGATGAGCTGTCATCATCATGAAGGTTAAAATCCCCAAGGATTAAAACAGATTCCAACTTTAATATAGAAGATAAAAAGTCACAAAAATAATTTAGAAAGACAGCAGCGGGGCCAGGAGGACGGTAGATTAAAACACAGTAGAAAGGGTTTGAAGAGCCCACTTTAATCATCAGTGATTCAAATGAGGTGAATTTTCGGGCCTGGATCACTTGACAGGTGGAATTATCTTTATAGACAAAGGCAAGCCCTCCACCACGACGAGTGGGGCGGGGCTTCCCGACAGACAGACAGAGCAGCCAACTGGGCAGAGTTCATTGAGATGAATAAACTCTTCCTGTCTCTGCCATGTCTCTGAAAGGCACATCATATCCAGCTTTTCACGTGTACAAAGGTCATTCAAGGAAAGTGATTTGTTCGCAATTGAAAGGGCATTTAGTAGGCCGATATGAATCACCGGTGCAGATGCCGTGTCCACAGAGCACAGTGGGATTGGTCGCAGTAAGCTGAAATCCACCCCATGTTTTCCAGGGTGCCGCCCCAGAACTCCGGGGCTGCAGTTTAAAGGTCCTGGTAGGCCGCTCTTCTGATGACGAGACAGATGACGCAGCATGTGCGCGCCGGAACGAGACGCAGTCCACAGGCTTGGAATCGAGCCATCAGCCCCCGTCCCGGAATAAACAAACGGCCGCTGTAATCGCCAAAGAGGAATGCCTTGGCTTCTAGCCTGGCGAAGGTTGACTCGGACAAGCACACCGGCGCGTTTTCCACGCCTCCTAGCGCGTCTCTTCCTAGGAGTTCATGAAGATCTCCAAAGAAAGTCCGGTATAGACGGCAAAGTGGACTAGCGAGAGCTGGACCTCTGGCCTCCAAAGGTGCGTTTTAGAAACAGATCGTGAGACACTTTGATCTCAAGCAGTGACAGGCGATCGTAGATAATTGTCTGGGCTGACAGGTCGATACAATAGTAGCCAACTAGTGAACAGAAAATCACAAATAAGGCAGACAGACGGAGCGCCGAGCACAGCGCTGGCGCCATCTTGTCAACCATATGATGTCAGTTCATTAAATGTCTTGTGCAGCGTTTGGTTGGACTAACAGACACTCCAAGGAGTCGCTGCTCAGTTTTCTGAGGTCAGTAACATACATTTTGTTTTTGTTTGTTGCTAGCCAAAACTAACATACCAGTTAATGCTCCAGTTAACCAGAAGAGCACTTCCAGCAGTGGAGGAGTGCAGACGTGTATTTGTGAGCTCTTATAAGATTAGCGGACTACAGCAGCAAGATGCCTCCCTTTTCCACGGATGATTACCACAAACTGCTCCAGAAGACAGCAGTACTGGAAACAAAAATTCACCGGCTCGAAGTGAATGTGGAGGTTAATGGACAGAATAGGAAACTACTCTGCCGATTTCCCTTAACAGTGAAAGGGAGCAGGCTAACGGAAAGCTAACTAGCACCACCAAGACGCAGCAGGAGCTGGGTGTAAATGGCAATAAACCAACAAGTCCTCCCTGGAACTCTCTTGGTGCAAAGCCAAAGCACTACAAATCACCTCCCTCAGTTTTGGAAAGACAGTTATCAGGCAGAACCCAGCACCTGGAGACTTATTATGACACCGAGTGGCCTGCACTACCATCATACAGGAATGTCGCTTCAACCCCAGTACCAAAGAGAAAGCAACCATGGACCAAGGCTACAACAAAAATGAAGAGCAAATTGCCCCAAGACACAGGAATTCTACAGAAGAACAGATTTGCTCCCCAAAAGTGGGCTCATCTTCCAGCTCCAGAGAAAGGTATGAGGCTAATTCATATGCTAAAAGGCTACAGAAAGAGCTAACCACTGGGCCCCAAACTCTGATAGTGGGTGACGGAGCTGTGAATGAAATAAAACGCTCTTGCAGCAAGAACACCAAAGTACTCTGTTTTACCAACGACATGGTGTCTGATATCTCAAAGAAGATCCTGAACATTGCTGCTGAGTATCCAACAGCTAATCCTCTCATATACACACAGGAGCCCTTGATGTTGTGAAGCAACAATCAGAGGTAGTAAAGCAAGACTTCACTGATCTGATTAACAAAGTTCGATATTTAAATACCGAGGTGTTTTTCAGTGGACCTCTACCAGGAGTTTGGCAAGGGGATGAGAGATTCAGCAGGTTGATGATGCTAAACAGATGGCTCAAAGATATGTGTGCCGCTCAATCAATTAACTTTATTGACAATTTCAACATATTTTGGGGATGTAGGCACCTCTTTAAGGCAGATGGATTTCGCCTTAACAGGTCAGGAGTACAGTTGCTAAGCTCCAACATTTTCTATCATTTGCGTCACACATAAGCAGCCTGTGTCAAGGACATGAGGCAAGACATCCCAAAACAACGGATAAGACGTCGCTCTGGTGAGGGCGCTATGATAAGGACTGACCATGGAGGACAGCGTCTGAGCGAGCCGGCAGCGTCATCATCCTCTCCCCAAAAAGTGGAGTCTCCACCAGCCCAACGAGGGGAGTCTCACCTAGTCCCGGCAGGAGACACCCAACCCCCACCCCCCCAGACCCCAACTCTCTCCATGCAGCCAGGACTCCCCACTTCTGGATTTCACAGACAGGATGAAGAGACTTGTCAATATTGGAATCCAGCTAACACCATGCCGAAATCCCTTATTTACCCCCCTTAACCTCCCACATCCAGCCCCTCCCACTCCCCCACCCCCTCTGAATCGCCATACCTGGGAATCCCTGAATGACCCTATCTGTGAGTCTGACTGATATGCGCCGGGTCCAGGCTCTGATATCAATATCAAGATTGCTCTGTTCCAGCAAAAGTCAGGGCCCCATGGAGTTCAGTCAGCTTTCTCAATCCCTGTGATAATAGGTAACAGAAAAGGGATCAAACTGGTCAGAAATAAAAAGAGTTCAATTAAATCTGCCAATCTACTGAGTATAGCATGCCATCCTCGAAACTCACCAGCGTCTCCTGTTAAGGATTTACATTTAGCTCTTTTAAATATCAGATCTCTGGTTGGCAAATCTATCTTAATCAATGATTTTATTCATAAGCACAACCTTGATTTTATGTTTTTAACTGAAACTTGGTTAAGTCAGGATAATAGTGCAGCAGTTCTTATTGAGTCAACCCGCCCAAATTTTAGTTTCTTCAGTGAAGCAAGAATACATAAGAGAGGAGGTGGAGTTGCCACCCTGTTCAAGGACAGCTTCCAATGCAAAAACATGTCTTATGGTCAGTTTGACGTCTTTGAATATGTTGCCATTCAGTTAAAATCACCCTATAGAGCAATCTATTTGACCATATACAGACCCCCAAAATATGATGCAAGGTTTTTTGATGACTTTGCCAAACTACTGTCTATTGTGTGCATGGATTTTGACTGTGTTGTTTTAGTAGGTGATTTTAACATTCATGTTGATAATCCTAAAGATGGGTGTGCTAAAGAACTTTTAAATATTCTGGATAACTTTGGGGCTTTATCAGCATGTCACAGATCCAACACATAACAGAGGACACATATTAGATCTAATTATTACCAAAGGTCTTAATATCTCTGAGGTTGTGGTGAACGATGTTGTTCTTTCTGATCACTACTGTGTTTTGTTTAAAATGACCACCCTTGCCAATCCTACAAAAGGTGAAGCAGAGGTAATCAGGAAGCGCTATATAAATGAAAACACTTGTGCATTATTCACCCAGGATTTTACACCATCACCAACCCTGCCCTCAGCTCTAGTTGATGACCTTGTTAACAGTTTTAGTTCCAATGTTATGACTGTTATCGACTCTATCGCCCCAATTAAGACCAAAGTTCTGTCAGGAAGGAAAAAGTCACCCTGGAGAAACGCCACACTGGTTAAAGCACAGAAAAAAGTATGTAGACAAGCAGAACGCAGGTGGCGAAAAAACAAACTCCAGGTATATTACAACATTTATAAAGAGGGTCTTCGCAACTATAATCAGGGACTGAAGAATGCAAGATTATTAATAGAAACAGTAATAATGCCCGCACACTTTTTTCTGTAGTAGACAGACTGACAAATCCCACAGCATCAGTACCCCCTGAACTGCTGTCTAACAAGTCATGCAATGACTTTGCAGCCTTTTTCACAAACAAAATATTACAGATAAGACAAGCAGTGTGCAGCTCCAGCTCAGGAACGAAAACACTGGTGCCTTCCCATCCTCTAGTCAAGCTAGGACATTTTAGCCTCCTAGATTACACAACACTAATGGAAACGGTTTCAAAATTAAAGCCCACAACCTGCTGCCTTCAAACTTTTTAAAAACTGTTTTCAACTGCATAGCTCCGGACGTACTGCAGATAATAAATACTTCTCTCCAAGCAGGACAGTTTCCACAGGCTTTGAAAACTGCAGTAATAAAACCTCTTCTAAAAAAAATCAAATCTGAATTCCACAACAATTAGCAACTATAGGCCAATATCAAATCTGCCATTTCTGGGGAAAATCATTGAAAGGGTTGTTTTTGAGCAAATTCATGCTTTTATGATGCAAAACAATCTTTTTAACACATTTCAGTCTGGATTTCGGCCACACCACAGCACTGAGACTGTACTTATCAAAGTCTTAAATGATATTCATCTGAACACTGATGCAGGCAAATCCTCTGTTCTGGTTTTACTGGATCTCAGTGCTGCATTTGACACAGTTGATCACAACATACTATTCAGCAGACTGGAACAGTGGGTGGGGCTCACCGGCACTCTGCTACAATGGTTCAAATCTTACTTACAAGATAGGGACTTTTTTGTGTCAATTGGAAACCATGAGTCTGAGCGAACTAAGATCACATGTGGAGTTCCTCAAGGGTCCATTCTCGGGCTGCTTCTATTCAACATCTATATGCTACCGCTAGCTCAGATTATGGAACATTACGACATCTCCTATCATACTTATGCCGATGACACACAACTCTACATTTCAGTGTCCTCACATGACTACAGTCCCTTACTCTCATTGAGTAACTGTATTCATCAAATCAATGAGTGGATGTGCCAGAACTTTCTCCAGCTAAATAAAATAAAATCAGAGAAGACAGAGGTGATCATTTTCGGCCCTAAAAATGAAAAATTTAAGATCAGCACTCACCTTGGCTCTATGTCCTTGACAGCATCAAATCAAGCCAGAAATCTTGGTGTAATTATTGACTCAGACCTGAATTTCAACAGCCATCTAAAGCTTATCACTAAATCTGCCTATTACCACCTGAAAAACATAGCTACAATTAAGGGACTTCTGTCCAAACAAGACATGGAATGTTACGTGTCCCAAGAACAAACTACCTGTAGATCTGAGGTCTGCCCAAACGGTCAGCTCCTTTAAATCAGGACTAAAAACACTATTGTTTTACTGCAGCGTACTCTTAACTTTAACACTTATCTGCTGTACTCTACTGCCCTTACTTTTTAACTATGACAACAATGTTTGACTTGTCCTTTTTATTATTTTATCTATTTTCTTATCCTGCTGTATCTTATCTTATCTTATTGTATTTTTATTTCTATTTCCCTGTTTTAATTGACTGTTTTTACTGTTTTCAATTGTGTCTTGCTGTTTTTAATGTTTATATAAAGCACTCTGAATTACCTTGTGTTGAATTATGCTATAGAAATAAACTTGCCTTGCATCTGCATCAACCAGGTACCAGGAGGAGTACCGGGAGGTCTTGATGTGGTTTAGTACCAGGAGGTCCTGATGTGGTTTAGTACCAGTAGGTCCTGATGTGGTTTAGTACCAGGAGGTCTTGATGTGGTTTAGTACCAGGAGGTCCTGATGTGGTTTAGTACCAGTAGGTCCTGATGTGGTTTAGTACCAGGAGGTCCTGATGTGGTTTAGTACCAGGAGGTCCTGACGTGGTTTAGTACCAGGAGGTCTTGATGTGGTTTAGTACTAGTAGGTCCTGACGTGGTTTAGTACCAGGAGGTCTTGATGTGGTTTAGTACCAGGAGGTCTTGATGTGGTTTAGTACCAGTAGGTCCTGACGTGGTTTAGTACTAGTAGGTCCTGACATGGTTTAGTACCAGTAGGTCCTGACGTGGTTTAGTACCAGGAGGTCCTGATGTGGTTTAGTACCAGTAGGTCCTGACGTGGTTTAGTACCAGTAGGTCCTGACGTGGTTTAGTACCAGGAGGTCCTGATGTGGTTTAGTACCACTAGGTCCTGATGTGGTTTAGTACCAGGAGGTCCTGACGTGGTTTAGTACCAGTAGGTCCTGATGTGGTTTAGTACCAGTAGGTCCTGATGTGGTTTAGTACCAGGAGGTCCTGATGTGGTTTAGTACCAGTAGGTCCTGATGTGGTTTAGTACCAGGAGGTCCTGATGTGGTTTAGTACCAGGAGGTCCTGATGTGGTTTAGTACCAGGAGGTCCTGATGTGGTTTAGTACCAGGAGGTCCTGATGTGGTTTAGTACCAGTAGGTCCTACTGCCCTTACTTTTTAACTACGCAATGTTTGACTTGTGCTTTTTATTATTTTATCTATTTTCTTATCCTGCTGTATCTTATTTTATCTTATTTGTATTTTTATTTCCATTTCCCTGTTTTCACTGTATTCAATTGTGTCTTGCTGTTTGTAATGTTTATGTAAAGCACTTTGAATTACCTTGTGTTGAATTGTGCTATACAAATAAACTTGCCTTGCCTTGCCTTAATGCTAACATGAATTAGCAGCAGCTTCTCTTAGTCAGGTTGAGGTGTAGAGAGGCTGTAGTCAGTGATCAGATCCCTCTCGCTCCTCCACAGTCCAGATATGGTCTGCCCCCCGTATCGGAAACAACATGGAGACACAAGATGGCGACGAGTGTAATGCTAAATTCGATGCTTCCAACAGGCTACAAACCAATGGGTGACGTCACGGTGACTATGTCCATTATTCATATACAGTCTGCGGTGAATACTTAGTTATAATGAGGCAATGTATAGTGGGCAATGTATATCTTCCTTTATGGGAATAGTTGTTTCACAGTTTGCTGATCCTGGTCTTCTAAAAACATAATGCTCAAAGTGGATTCTGAAAAAAACATTTTTAACAACTTAGTTGCATTGGTATAGTGCTCGAAAAAGTGGTATTGTGCTATCCCTATTTTTGGAGCAACTTATTGAAGAGCTTAAGTACCAGCAAGTTGCCTCTAGGCAATGTGGCTGTGTCAGCCAAGCATACTCTGTGTTGCTCCGTAGTTCTCAGTTGTGAATGAAATCCAGCAGTAATTTGCAATTATTCTCACACTAGATTAGATGTCTTTTACTCCTCGTAAGAGTCTTTATATCTATCAAACGGCGGCAGTATGTGTACAGTAAATGGCGGTGGTATGTGTACAGAAAGAGGTGGCAGTATCACGTTTCATTGCTCTGATTGGTTGTACTGTAGGTCTAGTCAGAGGCATTTTCTGTCGGCACCTGATGATAATGCCCCTTGGATATCAAAAATATAATGATAGGTTCCAAACTAGGTTCAACTAGATTAAAAGCTACATATTTGATCTGCAACTGTGTATTCAAATACAAATTTAGCACTTTAAAAGTAAAGTGCCATGGGCTACATGCTTATGTCCAGAAAAAGCTGCCACAAAACACTGCAAACAGAGTGATGCAGGAATCCCTAGATTAAACTTTGTGGTAAACACAACTTTCAGATATTTTCAAGCGTTCTACAACATACGTCAGTTATTACCGCTATATGAGTTTTAAAGCTTTTATGTGTATTTAAAAAAAGCCAATTGCTAAAAAGTGGCTAAATAAGACTGAAAATGTTGCAGTCATTGTAGTCATGCAAATTTGGTGTATTTTCTTTATAGTCCAATGTTACATTTTCAGTCCTAGTGATTGAAAATCATAGAGTAGGTGGTTATTTGTGGAGATTATCCTGCTGAACAAAATGTGTAAGTATCATAAATGTTTGTTTGCCACAGAGCTTATTTTCTACAGTAATCCAAAATCCAATAGAAATATCCCATTGGCTCTGTGCCAAAGGAACCAGTGTGATTGTTCACTACTAGGTTGGCCTACAAAAATACCTCTTCCAAGCAGCACTTTATATAGTGTCAGTGGCGACCTGGTTAACTAGCCAACGGTAGTGGAAAATCCAGCATACAGGCGGCCTGATTAGACAGCTGAATTGCAGTGACATTTACATTTGACATCATTTAACACATTGCAACCATAAAGCCAGTGATACAATTGCATGTTTCTAAGTTGTTTTACATACATGTTTTAACATTTGATATCATTACAAACCTGGAAAAGGATGTAAAAGATGCCATTGAATCTCTATGTAAATGTTTGATGGTTTTTTAATTCACATATTATACAACAGTGGAGCAATGCCAACACAATGTCCTCACAGAACTCTCTCTCTCTCCATTGCTGTGGGTCTTTCTGCTCCGCAATTTACATTTGCACACCAATCCACTTGTTGTGCTAACCTGAGTACCATAGACAGCATACAGCCCAAATGAACTCAGCCATCCCTGGCCAGACCTTCAGACAACTGACTGCTTTGTGCCAGAGCTTACTTCCTGGTCAAGAACTTAAGCAATACACTGGTGTAATTGGAACTTTTATTGTCGTATATCGTGGTTAAACCACTAATGAATATGAAGGTTTACTTGTTTTGTGTGAAACTTAATACTCTACTACGAGATAGGGGTGGCCGATATGGCCCTAAAAGATTATCACGATATTTCAGAGTATTTTTGTGATATACGTTATACTTACGTTATACTTGACGATATTAAGAAATACTGAAAAATAGATCGAAAAATATTTTTTATTCTGTATAAATAAATAAAAATCATACAACAAAATAAAAATCAATCATAAATGTAATGTAGTGTAAATTGCAAATCTCAATAGTTGCCAAATACAAAAAATTTACTCTAGACTCTTGAGTATTAGCAAATAATTAAGATAACCATCTAGGGGCCCCCGGGAGAAAATTTTGTACATTTTATAGTACAACGTGATCAATCTAATCCATTTTGAGAGCTAAATGTTAGCAAAAACCTCACATAACATTTTTCACAGTCAACAGGGCTTTCCACTAGGACATGGAGCAGCCAGACTGTGTGGACTAGAGACATTTTTTTTTCATAAAAGCCCAAAATTGGTGCCTCAAACACATTCTAATGCCACGATTCTATCATATACACTGATCTTAATCATTGCCTATAATTAATTATTGTAAAGGAGAATAATGGTTCTTCCATGTTTTATTTAAGGCATGTTATTTTGACAGTCTTCTTGTAAATTCTTTGGTGGATTATGTCAGCTTTTTGTGATGAAAACCAAAACAACTTTAATTGTTAGCTAATGTTAGCTCGCGGCTAGCAAACGGCATAGTGCAGCAGTGTGTTTGGGCCGTTTGGACCTCTGACAAGATCGGACAGGTTGATAAGATCCAGGTTGGCGTTCGTACACGCAGATGCACACGGAGAGTAGGTAGGCACAGCCATAGATATATCTATGGGCGCAGCAGCTTGCTGTATTCAGCACGTGTGTTTAAATGTGTGAATGCGCGCGCATGTCTCAGAGGAGGACGGAGAGGTGCAGGTCGGGTGACAGACACTCTGCTGAGCAGAGACAAAACGCAAAATAACTTGATATTATGAAAAGTGTAGATATACTTTCAGTAGCTTGAAATGTGACGTTAGCGCAGCACATGAGACTATAGCGGGCCGCCATGGTCTAGGTCATTAATGGGAAATCCTTACACCACTACGTCAAGAAGTAGGAATGTTGCTAATATCATGATATGCATTTTTTTTTACCCATAAAAAAAATATACCAGTATAATCGTGAACGATACGATATGGCACACCCCTACTACAAGACCAAGAAACTATTAAACTTAGCAATAGGCGTATTCACAACAACATGTAGTATTTTGAATAACTGACCTGAGAACTTTAAGAAAGAAAGAGGCTAGCAATTTACTTGCAGCTTTTTTGGTACACATATTTAGCCTATTAGTTGAAAGAAGAAGAAAAACACAACTAACACAAATCAAGACACTTTAAAATAAGAAATAATGATCTTGAAAAGAGTATAGATTAAAACTATCTTGACTAAAATTAATATTTAAATTAACTTACTGAGAAAATATGCAAAACTTAAATCCACTCAGATTTCTTTATAGTCAAAAGTAATCAAAAGTGTCTAGTTATCAACACTTTCACTATTACTACTCAATAACAGAGCCAAATCAGAATCCTTATCCTCAACAGAGCAGAAACACAGAAAATTCAAGATACAGTTTGGCGTCAATCCTGAAAAAACAGTTTGTTTCCCTTCCTCTGCAAAAAATGGATAATGATAATGATTATAATGACAAATGCCAGTTCAGCAAGTTGGCATAAAATCAAACTAATTTAAGCTTCTATATCTGGCTGGCAAAAATCAACCCAACTGTAAACTAAGTTCACATCAAGAGTAACTACAAATAACTTTGGTTTTGTTGACAGACCCATCTTGCAGAGCTGTCTAGCTTAACTTGTCATTCAAAATACCTTTTTCTTTATCCATTGCTTGCTAGTTACCATCAGCTTCGGGCAAATGTTATCAAAACACAAATTGCGTTAATGCAGCAAAACAATATGTGACTTAACAATGAATATGCATTAACATGTTGTTATGGCATTAACTTGGACAGTTATCATTTAAATTTGAAATTCCATATTCCCTCAAATAGTAGCCGGGGCTTCTATTAATAAAAAATCAGTTTGGGACCCGGCTAATAATAGGGGCAGGCTATTATTTGAAGGAGGCTTTTATTAAAAAAAGAAAATCAGAGCAGCTCTGACCGGCACTTTTTAGACTGTTTTACACAGCGCATTGTAGCCAGTTACCTGGATGTCAGCCATATTGGAAGTACTCGGATGTAAACAATGAACAGCACGCTGAATGTTCATTTTAAGCAGGATTTAAAATGTCTAAACTACTAAAAAGCCCAGAAGAACGTGCGTAAGCGGCTGGACTTTACAGAGAATGACTAGCACAGCGGGAGAAACAACCATATTTACCTACAGTACTAACTCGTGTGGCCAAACTTCTAAATACAGGTGTTGTGTGGAAATCTGTTACCATGTTTCCTGAATGGTGTTCTCCGTAGCATCAACTCCGCGGTTGGAGTTAGGATTTCAGTTTAAGGTTAGGCCTTGTAGAGAGAACTGTTTGGGGTTAAGGTAAACTCGGGGTCATGTTAACAACTTAAAGGAGGACTGGTTGGGGTCAGGGGTCAGGTTGGTGCAGGTTAAGGTAAGGGGGACACATATCGACGGGGGAACAGACTTTGACATAACACCGGTAAGACACCCGGCTTATAAAAGAGGCCGGCTTTTATTTACTAAAAATTGTTTTTACACCCGGTTACTAAATGAGGCCGGTCATTAATAGGGCCCGGCTTTAAATTGAGGAAATATGGTATATCATGTATCATAATATAGCAAAAACATTTAATACATTTATACATACATTTATAACATTTAATTTACCTTGAAAGTTAGGCCTTATTCTTGGGTCATAGCTGACCATCAGACGGTTCAAGATATTGGAGGTGGAGTTAGGTGGAACCTGGGCCAAATCTTCTGCGGACAACTGGCTGTTAAATGGAAATTAAAGTAATCAACATCCACATCTTACATAATAAAAATATAGAAACTTATTTTTCCTCCCAAAATTTCTGGATGCATGTATAATTCCTGCAAACAAGGAGAGTTAATACGAATATCATAAGGTCAATTTGTCAACATATTTGCATAATGTACCTAACAGCATACAAAAGCACTAACTGTCACTTAAAATTTCAACCCTCAAAAATGTGGACAATGTGCTGAGCTTTACTGCACTCTTTTATTGTATCATTTAAGACTGAACAGATTCTAATTTGTTCATTATATGTATTTAATAGTGACATATGGCCTTAATACAAGCCTTAATGGTCAGTTTATAACGGCTAGTTCGTGGGTGGATTTCTCAGTGAAAAGACATTAAGTTCAGGTGATTTGCTTCCATTGCTGGTGGTTATAATAACACAGAGGAAACCAATTAAAGGGCTCACTTTTGTCGGGTCAAATTGATCACTTCTAGTGGATGATTATCAAAACTGATTTTTTTGTTGGATTTCAGCAGCAAGCAGGGGGCTGACAATGCTTTTTCCTTGGCTGATGCTGCTTCTCAGCTGAGTGCTAGTCCTGCAGATGGCACCATCACCATTGCTGAAGAGCAGGCTGGCATTGACCAAATCAGAGGATCAATATCCATACTGTTATGTGAGAGTATTAAAGGGATCATGACATTGACATTGTAGAAAATCTAGTGATCCTATGATCAAAAGTCAATATTTTATTGATTTGTACTCCTTTTTTTTCTTTCTCTACAGCTGTTTCGATTTTTGTAGATTAAGGATGCAGATATAAAGAAGCCAAAGTTGGTTCTGGTTCAAAAAGATAGATTGGTTCTAATTTTTAAATTGACGTGTGAATTCTTTGCATAAAATATTCACATTTGTTCTGAAAAGGCCTTAACACACCATACTTGGAGCAATCCATTACTGTTTCCCTTTAAAGTAATGGCTGTTTGATCACTGTTGGAAAAAGTGCAGGGAGTTAGGACCATACATTAGGTCATTTTTTTAATCCAAAATGATTAACTTATCATCAATAAGCATTATTACTTGCTATCTTGTCTCATCTTCTGAAAGAAAAACATGGGATCCAAAAATGACGAGAAAAGAAAGAAAGGGCAGAAGTATGTCACCCAATTTTGGAGCCTGTGTAAGATTGCAGAGGATGCCAACAACCTGAAGGAGTTGAAGAGATTAAGATTGATTATATTTTTAATACTAAATTAGTGTAGTTGCTCCAAAGAACAGCTTGGTTTACATTTATTCTGCTTGAAATTTCAGTAAACCTATTTACATCGAACTCTTTTGGATATGTCTGAGTCTTTTTTGAGTGATTCACCAGGGTGGAAGAAGGCCTGCAGACATCTGGCCCAGCTGTGGGTCTTTCTCCTACAATGAACTGGTGAGCCAGCCAGAAGAGGTGCCTGGGGCTTGGACAACACAGCTGCAGCTCAGAGCAATGGTGGCCACAGAACAAAGGTAAATGGGGCCTGATTACAAAATCTGAAGATTCTAGTTGTATGTGAGTGCATGCATGACTTGTGAGCAGAGACTGACAAAGGTGTGACAGCTGGCAGCTAGGGTTGCCAACCGTTCCTTGAAAAACAGAATCGTCCAGTATTTACAAACAAAAGCACCCGTCCCGTATTGAGGTGAAAAGGGATGCACTTTGTTCCGTATAATTGAGACAGTCAAAAAATAGTCAGTAAATGCATGAATAACAGGGGGCTTTACATGTAATGTTACGGTAAACTTGTTCCCAGGCCCCGTCCTGCTCTGTGACCAATGAGCTGACAGCATATTCACACACAAGTATGATGATACAGAATACGCTCATCCCATTGAGGAGGAGGAGAAGGAGAAGATAGCAGAAGACAGCAAAGCAGCATAATAATAATAATCATAATAATAAATGTTATTTCTAATGCACTTTTTATCAGCAGATCTCAAAGTGCTTAACAAGTAAAATAATTTTAAAAACAACTCAATAGAGGTAGGTTAAAAAGTCGGTTTCAAGTTTATCATTTGTAGGCCTTTCTGAATAAAAACGTTTTCAGGCCTGTCTTGAAAGAGTCTAGGCTCTGAGTGGCCCTCAGCTGGGTGGGGAGGCTGTTCCACAGGCGTGGTGCGGCCGAGCAGAAGGCTCGGTCTCCCATGGTGGAGAGTCTGGTACTGGGGACTTGGAGGAGCAGGGTGTTTGTCGATCTGAGGGTGCGGGTGGTAGACTGTAGGGGGATGAGTTCTTTGAGGTAAGTAGGTGCATGGCCATGGATGCATTTATGGGTGAGAAGCAGAATTTTGTAGTTGATCCGGTATGAGACAGGGAGCCAGTGAAGTGATTGAAGGATGGGGGTGATGTGCTTGTGTTTACGGGCTCTCATCAGGACCCTAGCAGCGCTGTTTTGGATATATTGAAGCTTCTGGATGGTTTTGCCAGGTATCCCGATGAAGAGCCCGTTACAGTAGTCCAGTCTTGACGAAATGAAAGCGTGGACCAGTTGTTCTGCTGCTGGGAGGGGTAGAGTGGGACGGAGTCTTGAAATGTTGCGGAGATGATAGAATGAGATTTTGCAGACATGTTTTATGTGGTCGTTGAAGGTCAGGTGGGGGTCAAACCGAACTCCTAGGTTAGTTGCTGAGGTGGAGAGAGGAATGATCTGTCCGTCGAAGGTAAGTTGGGATATGGGTGAGGAGTGAACCTGATGAGGGGTGCCGATGAGGAGTGCTTCCGTTTTATTGCTGTTCAGTTGGAGGTAGTTATTGTTCATCCATGCCTTGATTTCCTCAAGGCAGGAGGTAAGGGATGACAGGGCTGTGGCAGGGTTTGGGGCGGTTTTGATGTAAAGTTGTGTGTCATCAGCATAACAGTGGAAGGAGAGTCCGTGATTGCTGATGACTTGACCGAGGGGAAGCATGTAGATGGTGAAGATGATGGGGGCGAGGACTGACCCCTGGGGAACGCCACAGGTGACACGAAGCGGCCGGGACTCAGATCCTCCAAGCGAGACATGTTCGGTCCTATCTGAAAGATAGGACTTAAACCACTGCAGTGAGTGGTCTGTCAGCTTGATGGTTTTGTGGAGACGATCGAGGAGGATGGTGTGATCAACGGTGTCGAACGCTGCTGTTAGGTCCAGAAGGATGAGTAGTGTTGGTGATCCTGAGTCAGCGGTCATCAGAAGGTCATTTGTTACCCTGAGCAGAGCTGTCTCGGTACTGTGGGCTGAACGAAAGCCTGACTGAAATTTTTCGAACAGGTTGTTATGTGTGAGGTGGTCCTGGAGCTGTATGGCAACTGTTTTCTCAAGTACTTTGGATAGAAAGGGGAGGTTTGAAATAGGCCTGTAGTTTGCGAGGTTGTCCGGGTCCAGGGAGGGTTTCTTCAGGAGGGGGCGGATGACAGCAGCTTTGAGGGCAAGTAGAACATGGGTGGTTTGAAGTGACAGGTTGACAGCCTGAGTGATGATTGGGCTGAGGGTGGAGATGTGTGATTTAAGCAGAGTAGTTGGGAAGGGGTCTAAGCAGCAGGTGGGTGGCTTCATTCCTCTGATGGTTTTCTCGATCTGACTCTGCTGGACCTCATAGAAGCAAGGGAGGGATAGCAGACTCCCCGCAAGGAGGGTCGGAGCAGGGGGAGAGGGAGAGGAAGAGCCGGACAACATAGAGCGGATGTTGTTGACTTTGGATCTAAAAAAGTCGATGAAGATATTGCATCGCTCAACTGTGGCTTCAGTCAGTGGGGGTGTTTGTGGCTTCAGGAGGTGATTTATTGTGGAGAAGAGCTTCTTGGAGTTTCCAGTGTTCCTATTGATGAGGTTGGAGTAGAATATCGACCGTGCATCTTTTAGGGCCTGGCAGTAGACTTTTTGATGTTGAGCCCAGTGTGTCTGAGTTTACGTTCCAGTGCACGGCCAGCTGTTTTAATTTTCCGTAGTTCCAGTGTGTACCAGGGAGCGGAGCGTTCAAACACGACTTCACATGTCCTAACAGGAGCGTGAGAGTCGAGAACACTGCTCAGAGAAGTGTTGTAGTGCTCCACTAGCTCATCCACAGTTTCAAGGGCTGGGCAGGTGATATGCTGGAGGTCTACAGCCAGGTCCACTGAAACAATCTGTTTTAAATTCCTAAAAGTTATCTGACGCTTGGGTCTGGAGGGAGGCAGCAGAGATGTCAGAGTCATTGAGACTACCTTGTGGTCAGACACCCCGAGATCGTAGACCTCGAGATTCTTGATAGAGGCTGAGTTGGTGATGGCCAGATCCAACGTGTGACCTTTATTGTGGGTGGGAGCCTCGACATGTTGCTGCAGACCAAGACAATCCAGCAGGCTCAGAAACTCTACTGCCAGTGGACAGGAGGGGTTGTCAACATGAATGTTGATGTCACCAATAATTATAATATTATTTGACATGGTGCAGAGTGATGTGAGGAGATCATGTATTTCAGGGAGAAAAGAAGAATTTGGTTTTGGGGGACGGTAAATTAGAAGCACTGTCATGGAGTATGGAGGTTTGCATTTGAAAGCTAGACACTCCATGGAGGTGAGGTCAGGCAACGGAAGAGGTGAGAGTTCCAGTTCAGTCCGGTGGATAATGAGTAAGCCACCACCTCTGCCTGAGGTTCGTGCTCTCTCCATGTAGTTGTAGCCAGGGGGGCAGACTTCATTCAGCAGAAGGTGGTCCCCAGATTTGTGCCATGTTTCAACTAAACACATAAAATCCAGACCTTTTTCTAGGATATGGTCATGTATGAGCAGTGATTTCTTGTTGAGGGATTGTGTGTTTAGCAGTTCCATAGTGACAGGAGACAGGGGTGGTGGTGAGTGTCTCTGTAAACTCCGCAGCACAGTGTGATCCACTGCAGATTTTCCATGTCGCCTGGTGCTGCTTTCACTACAAGTCCCTACTACGCCAGCTTTCTGATGATGTCGGCAGAGTGCGACGCGATCAGCTGTGGACCAGATGGAAGCAACCATAGCAGGACAGTGCTGGGAGTAAACAAACTTTTTACGGGCACTCCGATGGACATAACGGGGTCGGCGTAGAAGTCTGTGCTGTCTGATGGCGGCAATGCATGTTGGAGTGGTGGAGTTGTTGAGACTTAGCAGCTGCAGGGCGGAGTATTTCAGCATCGAGCCGGGTGCCGGTAAGATTAGCGTGATGCTAATTGTTAGCCATGCACCGAGTTGGAGAAATAGCCAGGTGGATGGAAGCATTGAGGCTAGCCAGGGATGGTGGTAGTCCTGGGCATAAGCTGAGCCACACCGAGGGTCAACAGCAGGCTGTACCGTTGAAAGACCTCCCAGGAGCACAGCAGCGATGGTCAGTCCGGGTGTGAGCCCCCGTCAGCGGCAGAGCAGGAGCAAACAGCCGGTGTTCAGAGCGATGTCAGCAGGTGGGCACAGAACCCGAGTAAAATCCAGGGATATAAGGTTTTCCAGTAGAAAGTCAGATCAGGTTGGTCACAACGTCTTTGCACGCAGAGATTGTTAGAAGGAGCGCATTAGTTTAGGGACAGAGACGGAGAAGCGGCGAACAAACAAACGCCAGTGTCCTCTCCGCTGTATGCGTAGGTTACAACTGACACAGACGCTGACACTGCTTTACAGGGAGGTACACCTTCTAGCAGCAATGCCACTAATACTCCTTCGAGAAGAAAACAGAAAAGGATGCAAAAATACTGACGAATGGGAAAAAGGAAACACCTGGGTGGGAAAAAGTGCGTGATAACATCTATTACGCTTACTGCACCGTGTCCCGGGGCTCTTTTTCCGTAGCACATGGTGGACTGACTGATCTGAAACAACATGCCTCCAGTCATGCGGTCACGCCATCTGCACTTTAAATTTTAGTGCCCAATTACTTTGAAGAACAGGGCCTAATTGTTATTTTGTATTAAAGTGAATTGCTGGATAATAATTTGTTTTACATGTATTCATGTCACACAAAAATATGCCTCTAATTCAAATCAGGTTCGAGTCAAATCGTTAAAAAAATCATTTCAGTCACAAAAAAAGGGCTAAAAATTTCACCACGCCAGGATGGGTGAAGGCAATCGGGTCGGCCAGCCCTGCCAATGAGGTGTCCCTTTATTTCCCTTATTACTGTCCCTTTATTTATTTTCCAGGGAGTTGGCAACCCTACTGGCAGCAGAAGTTGTCTTACTACTTTGTATCAGTTCATCTGCTTTTTGTGGTTCAGTACGTCCAGAGAAACGTAAATTACATTGTTTATTTGCTGGATATAATTTCATTGTTGTATATTTTATCTGTTTATATGTCTTCTGGTTGAGATTATAATAACTATAACTTGGGCTCCAAGTCGGATAAAAACCCTACGCGCTCTACCAGGTGTGCCACCGGGAACGCCCCGTTATTTCTTATCGTAGTCTAGGGGAAAATTTAGGTGCGTTCTAGGGACGCACACTTCGCAATTACGAATCAGAGAAACCAGTTTACTATCTTTGAGCTTCTGTCACATATGGTACTTCAAGCCGGATAAGGTAATTACGAAGGGAAGATGGCTCAGGTTCCCCCCAAGTGAAGTCCACACCAGCGAACCACCAACCAAGGTGGATGGACGATTATGAAGGGTACACCCTCCCACAGGCTGTGAGCTACCCACTACGCACCTCCGCTGCGCTAGAGTAGACTGACTGCAGCAGAAGTGGAGAGGGAATTGCCGCGAGGACACCCCTTGCCCAGTGCTCGCTACACCATACTCATTATCCTGCTGAGATCATAGAGGCATCACCCAGTCACATTGGAGCCGCAGCATCTGTGTATGTGAGGACGCCACGGCCATATCAGGGCCCACCTGTAATAATGGATGTGTTGCAGCAAGTACAAGAGGAGAACAGAAGGTTGCAGCTAATGGTGATGAATATGAGACAGTGTAGCACCTCCCATTTCACAGCCTGCACAGCTGCACTATCCACAAGAGAGTCACCCCCCTGCCAGATGAGAGGGCATCAAGCCCCCACCATCACAAATGCTGCATTTTCAACCTGAAACAAGTCATCCGCAGCCAGGAGACCAGGAGAGCGAGCCGATGCTACCAGCCCCCTTGCAGGTTGCACCACCGCCTCCAACAAGGGAGCTGCACCATCCACCCGCAGTACCGCACAGAAATATAACCAAAGATGATTGGCCGCTGCCTCCCCCGCCAGTAGCCTTCTCCGATGTTGATATTATATCACCAAGAGACCAGTTTATACCCTTGGGGCAACCTGCTGACGTTGTGGAGAACCTTGGAGAACGTCTGCAGCAGTTGGAAGCACGACTGTCAGCAGCCCATTCCATGATGTCAGAACCAAAATATGATAGGGTGCCACCGTCAGTTGCACACCCACGACCCCGAAAACAGCTAACCTCAGCAGTGCCACTGCCGAACAGCAATGAGAGGACGTACAGGGGCCCGGTGCCATCTATCCCTAATTTTCCGTGGGGTGACCCCAGAGTGTTTTCCAGACTGAAGCAGCACTCGATATTCTTTCTGCTGATGCAACGGAGATGTTCAAGTACCAAGTGCTCTATGACCACCTCAAGTTTGAAGAGGCTCTCTTGATAGCTGATTCTTATAGTAACTCCTTATTCCCCTACTGCAACACTATGGCTTCCTTGACCCAACACTATGGTCAGCCCCACCTGCTGTCTCTACAGCGGATTGCAGAACTCATGGAAGAGCCCGCTATCTGAGCTGGCGACACCGTGGCATTCAGGTTTGCTCTAAGTCGCATTCAGGTTTGCTCTAACCTTCCGGCGCCACCTTCACTCCTGGAAGGTGGGAATCCCGTCTTTAATGGACTTCGCAGAGTGGCTTGAATACGAGCTGGAAATCCAGGAGGACGGAGACCGATTTGACAAGATAGAGGATGTCCAGAGAGAGGGAAGTGGGGTTAGGAGAGGGGGAAGCGGGGTTAGGAAAAGAGAGCCACTCGGAAGACCATGAACATGCTGCACGGTACTGCCCATTACACAATTCCCCAAGCGAGTCAAGCTTAAGTCTCACATCTCCAAGGGGCCCTAAGCCTACTATTCCTACTGCAACAACAAGCAGCACTTCCTGTACCAGTGCTTGAACTTCAAGCAATTAACCAAGGAGCAGAAGACGACCTGGGTGAAGTCCAGCAATTGTTGCTGGCGTTGTGGCCGACACCATCAGGCTACCCAGTGTAGGTTGAGAATCTTATGCAAGACATGCAAGGGGAAGTACCTTGAGGCCTTGCATGAGGTGAATCTCCAGCCTGGTAGGAATGAGCTCACTAAAGGTAACAGCACTGGTTGGATGCTGTCTAAACTACAGGTTATCTTGGACAGTGTATCCCATCCTCTCCATGACGTGATGCTTAAGTGCAGGAGTACTTTCAGTACAAGAATGATAAGCTTGTTGTTGTCACTGCTCAGTTATATTACCAGTTTGCCACACATTCTAGTGCCTTCTCATAATTGAATGTTGGTCAGTCCTGTTAGTGTTTGAAGCTGATTTGCAGTTGTCTGTGCTAGCTTGATCAGTTGTTGATAGATGTGGAGGTGATAAACAGACTAGCAGTTAGACATGAAGATTATGATTTTAGTGTGACAGTGGTAAATGTGCTACTAGGACATTTCTGTCTATGCAGGGTAATTTGCCCACCTTACATTTGTGTGTTAACAAATGTTAACATTTGTTTCCTGGACATTAGTAGAATATACCTTACAATTCTCAATGGAGTTTCCACTGTACTGGTAATGTGTATTCTTCCGTATTTTCCTGCAGTTCTATGGCCTTGCTTTGTTATGCTGCATGTTTTTGCATTTATATATATTTATACATTTAAGAGTGAAAGTTATCCATTCTGACTTCCTGTGTTTTGAATGACACTCTGGGATGAGGGCTCTTTTATGTAGCCTACATGTAGTGTAGTGTGGATATGGTGCTATATTGTCTACATGGTTAGGAGAGCACTAAGGCTACGTTTACATGATGACGGTCTGAACAGAAGACGCAAAAGTGGCGTCACGTCTTCACTTTTTATTCCGTGTTTAGACAAGCGTTTTCGGGAGGAAATCTGTGTGCATACAGTGACGCAAAAGTGTGTGGAATTGGATTGTATGCATGCCAGGCGGCATTACTTAAAGCGATAAAGGCATCTTTGGGCATTCGGATGTTTTCACACCACGCATTTTCATCAAATACTCCTTCCACAAAGTTATCCCACCATCGACTAGATCTCCCAGGTCTCGTCCAAAGCCGTCTGGCTCGCCTCCGACAAATTGCTGAATCCAAAATGTGATAGAGGTAATTCCAGATCCTTCACTGTTCACTAATACTATCTGTACATATCCTGTACATTTTGTGGAAAGACTCCTGTAAGTTTATTAGAGCTGCCAGAGCAGCTTGAAGGTCCGACGCATGGAAATAATCCCACATGTTTCTTTATTTCCCTGTACTGGAGCATGTATGTGACCTAAACACATACGTGACGTGAGCAGATCTGAGCAGAGTTTTGTGTCTTGGCAGTGTAGACGGACACGCTACGGCGGGGCGTATTCAACTTTTCCACTTTGGACAGTGGTTTCAGATTTTTGCGTTTTTAAGCCCCAAAAACGCAGTCACCGTCTAAACGAAAGGCACTTCCCATAAAATATTTTGTTGTTTTTACCCGCAAGCGTCCTCGTGTAAACGGGGCCTAAGATAGTTTGTGTGTCATCAGTTGTGGTGGGTCACAGCAAAAATGCCAGGACTGTTTTTTTGACCCAGTCCAGCCCTGGTTCAGCTAGTTGATGCAGCAGTGTCACCGTTAGTGAAATGGAGATCACCTGAGTGCAGTTGATGTGTGTCAAGTGATTATAGTATAAAAACATCTGTGTCTGGGAAGGCCAGTCTCTGGTTCATCACTATTCCTGCTACAATGTCAACATGAAGACAAAAGAACAGTCCTAGCAACTCAGAGAAAAGATCATTTAAAAGTATAAGTCAGGGGATGGCTATTCAAGTGATCTCCATTTCACTAACTGTGACACTGTTGACATCAACTAGCTGGAACTATGTTGAATTAGGTCAGTTACTTTAAAGGGGATGAACACTTATGCAATCATTTATTTTACCTTATAGATTTTTAATTAATTGACATGATTTTGTAAAAATCTGTTTTCACTCTCTTCTTTCTTTCTTGTCAAAAAAGCCAAATTATATTGACCATGACTTCATGTGTAAAAGCAACAAAAGGTTGAAACATCAAGGTGGTGAATACTTGGGCATTGTATTATAATTAACTGTGCAACATAAAATTTCTATAGAAATCATCATTTGTCACACTATTGTTACCTTTATACATATCTATATTTCAATTTCTATATTTCCATATTTCTATTTTATTAGGCTATATTCAAAATATCTCTATTTACTTCAAATGTATTCTATATTTCATATTTTTATTTGTACATATCTTTATTTACTTAAGACTTGCATTTGTATTTATATTGTTGTATATTTAGTGTAGAGTGCTTCATTGTATTACAGAATTACTTTCTATTCCATTCTCAAACAGCAGCAACTGCAATGTAGAAATTTACCCCCCAGGATCAATAAAGTATTTCTGATTCTGATTTTGTACAGTATGCACAGTAGACAAAATCTCTAAATTTATTTGAGCTACAATCAAAAGTATTATATATACTGTAAGTATTATATATACTGCTAAGTTTTGGATATTTTTCTGCTACCTTCATGTTTTTTGCTACTATAACACTGAAATGTGTTTTTTTTCTGGATAAATACTAAGTAATACTAGTAATTTTCTTGGTATCTATATCTTTTTTATTCTCTCTCTCTCTCTCTCTCTCTCTCTCTCTCTCTCTCTCTCTCTCTCTCTCTCTCTCTCTCTTCAATTCAAAGAACTGTATTTTTCCGTTAGAAACTTCACATGTGGAGGAGCAGCAGGGTGTGTCCATACCCAACAATTCATACAATAAATAAACACACGCACGCACGCACGCATGCACACACACACACACACACACACACACACACACACACCATCAGCCCACTCTAGACATCTAGACATATGGCAGGGCAGATAATAAAATCTTTGCTGAGCCTAGTGAATAAATAAGTTATTAAAAGGGACAATAAATAATAGTTAAAAAAATAAAAAGAGTCCAGGTGTTAAAAGAGAGAGGAGACAGCTCAAAAAAACGGGGTTCAGCCATTCAAAAGTCTTATGGATGCCGGGACAAATCTCTGTCTGTCTGTCTGTCTGTCTGTCTGCCTGTCAGTCTCTTTTATCTAATACAATATAATTCCAGTACATCACATAATCATCATAATTATTTACACCTTCAATATTTAAATAATTAGCCTATATCAGTGCAATTCACTTTTTAGCAGAATTGCTCCAACAAACTGCCAGCTGTCTGTGTGCACTGAGTTGTGTTGTATAACAAAGAAGGACATGCAGAGGTTTTATATTGTACCATAGTTTTGACCCAAGGGTGATTTGGTGCTATGTAATAATTGAACGTGTGGGAAATAATGGTGTTCAAAGAAATTACTGACAGCGCATTAAATCGTTAACTTCACAAATTGAGTTAACCTTGGTCAATAATGAGCTTCAATACACTGACACTTTGTTTCAGTGTGCACTGATTCAGTTCGTAACAGTGTTTGGCTCTATAGGTGGGAGAAGACTTAGAGAAAGTCAGGGTTTGTTGAAGAACAAATGGTAACAAAGAGTTTAATAAACTTCTCTTTCTGGAACTGGTATCCTAGGGTTAACAAACTCACTCACAAAACCAGATTTCTGGAATACATCCCAGCTCTCAGTATCAGAAGAATTGTTATAACTGTGCACAAAGACTAATGTAGAGCTTATGTACATAAAAGGGCCTAAAAATATTCAAGTGATATGGTGGGGTAAAAAAATGATGAAAAATTGTGAGGATAATGTTGATAGTAATAACAATGTTTTGGAGAAAGGATGACTTAGAAAATATAGTTTTACTTACGATGGGCAGACAACTTGCTTGCCTTTCTTTCCCTTGGATTTTCCTTCTTTGCCTATGGTCAGTTGCGAACAACACAGGAGAAGCAGCAACAAGATCACTGATGTCAATCCAGTAGCCATGGTGCCTGAAACAGTGGTAAATGCAGGCCTTAATGCATGGTATGTGTAACACATTATTAACTGTGCACGTTCTCAGAAAAAGGAGAGTTGGGGATCACGTTCTTTAGATCTGACACTGAAGGATACATCCATATATGTTTTGTTTTTGCCCACTTCAAAATAAATTATTTCAAAGCCTATTATCTTTGATAAATAGGTAAACAATAGACATTGTCTGATCAGTATTCTATTAACTGTAATACTGGCAGTTTTAAATGGACATCAGCAAATCAGGATCAAGCATAAAACATAATGTGATAACATTGTGTTTTGAAGAGATTATACATCCATCCAGCCATCCATCCGATCATTCTAGTCTGCTTATCCAGGCCGGATCGTGGGGGCAGTAGACTAAGCAGGGCATTCCAGGCGCCCCTCTCCCCAGCCACAACGTCCAGCTCCTCCTGGGGGACCCCGTGGCGTTCCCAGGCCAGGAGAGAGATATAATCCCTCCACCGTGTTCTGGGTCTTCCCCGGGGCCTCCTACCAGTTGGACGTGCCCGGAACTCCTTTTGACGCGAATGAGCAGGGACTACTCCGAGCTCCCTCCGGATGTCTGAGCTCCTCACCCTATCTCTAAGGCTGAGCCCAGCCACGGAGGGCCTACGGAGGAAGCTCATTTCGGCCGCTTGTATCTGCAATCTTGTTCTTTCGATCACTCCCCAAAGCTTGTGACCATAGGTGAGGGTTGAAACGTAGATGGACCGGTAAATCGAGAGCTTTGCCTTCAGGATCAGCTCCTTCTTCACCACGACGGTCCAGTACAATGCCGTCTCACGCTCCGTTCTACCCTCACTGCTGAACAAGACCCAGAGATACTTGAACTCCTTCACTTGAGGCAGTACCTCTCTCCCCACCTATAGGGGGCAGTCCTCTTATACAGCATTTCATTTCAAAGAATGTCATACTGATGAACAATATTGTGAAGTATTAATGTAAACACTAATTAATAATATAGAACCTCAGTGAGTATCCGGGGTCCTAGTATTTGCAGTGTCTCCCACATTGTTGGCACTTTGAGCATAGTGAATTTATGGCAAAGCCATAAATTATGTCACTCCCTCTCTCTCTCCCAAGAGTTATCCTTCTGGCTTTAGACCATCTCTCTCTAGTTGACATGTTACTATGGCTCTATCTTCCTGTTTGTTTCTTTAGCCCCTTTCATAGTGCCGTTTCATGCTGGGACATTTACGGCTCTGTAATATTTCGTCTCCACTATGAACGCACAGATCTTTCCAGCAATATAGCAGGACATTTTGCGAAAGGGATTTTCTTACTATTCTCTCTGTGCTGTCATTTGTGTTCTATTGTTTTATCATAAACTTAAAGTTGTTAACGTATATAAACTTAACATAACTTAACATATATACCTCTACTCAAGAAAAGATGCCCTGTGGTTGAAAAGAAATCAATCATGTACAAATAAATTAAAACTAAAATAAATGATTCATGAAATCACTTAGAACCCACATTTTTAAATATTAAATAAGTAAACTATATATGATATGAATTAAGTGAGTATACATAGGAATTATCTTTCAATTATTTGATTGTCTCTGTTGACAGACTTTTGACATAAAAAGTGATGGGATCGCATAGCAATGACAATAAACTGTTATTATGAAAATTAGGATGTAATAACGTTTCATAACAGGCTACATTTTATACATTGGACTAAATGTTTTTTACATCGATTCCTAATTTTTTTCTTTATATTCAGTATGAATTTCTTCAATATTATTCTTCATTACACTTGCACTTTATTACTGAGGAGGATAGATGACCAGTTACTGTTGCCTTTTTTTTTTTTTTTTACTAAAGGATTGATTTTAATAGGACCGGAGAGCTTATGTAACTATGTCATTACAACAATCTAGTCAGCGCCAACTAGCTGGAATCCTTTTTCAAACTAGTCTGACTGGCTTATAATAGTTTGATATTGTTGAAAGTTAATCTAATGAATATCAGCCAGTGTGTTTCCTTTTAAAAAATGTATCCCAGTTCTGACTTCAGTATCAGATACAGAATCACATGGGCTGTTACCAACCATTACATGCTCTGCCTAATTGGTCTATTGTTGAGACAGTTTCGCATAGCCAGAGTTATTTCCACTGCACCGTGTCAGTACTGGAGAATGGTCTAGCTGCAATCCATCATCACTCTGCTATAGAGAAAAAAAGAAAAACGCTCCAGCTTGTCTGTATTTCTTTGAACCATTCACAATTGTCTTGAGTGGCGCTAAGCCCAGGATTTCCCCCTGCAAAATAAAGTAGATAGTGTATTATCTATTGTATTTAATAATTAGGAGTTGCGAAAATAGGATTGTTATAGCAGCTTTCAGTTTGCAAACTGTAGCTTTATCCAACTTAATTCTGAGCTCATTGGCTTATTCACCAACGGCCGTTCACAGTTCACTTAGCGAGCAGAACGGAGCGATCGGCCGTCTTTCAGCTCACTGAGTACTGATACACAGTCAGAGCTCCAGTTGAACTGGAGCACTGAATGATTCTGTTAACAAACCTTTTGTACTTTTCTTTTTAATAAACGGATTCTAGGGATTTATTACGCTGAAAAGAACTGCTGTTCCCACCACTAAATCATAGCTTAAAATAAAATAGTTAAAAGTTTGGTCACCTGTTTAAAGTTTAAACGAAGTCTGTAGCTGAAAGTGTGTGGAAGCAACGATGTTTAAAGGCAGAGCAGGTTTAAGAAGATTTGAAGATATTCTCCATTGAATTACATGTTAAAAAATAACCTATAAATTAATAGTTAAAAATGATAAAAGTGCAATCAGGCTCTCAGGCATTCTGCATGGCTTGTTATTTGTTCTTTTGGAGATTAAATGTACTCATTCAAAGGTGGAAATAGGTTCTTCATAAAGGTCATCCATCCCTGTCACTCCTAAGCCTTCCACTGCTTTTGTCTTTCTGCATCTTTTCAGCCTTTCCCCTGTCCTGCTGGAATAGTGTGTGGCTTGGCCCAAGCCATTTTGTTAGCTTCCCATTTACAGAGCCAGAGCTGTGTGATAACACACAGAATGGACAACTAGCAAACTGTAGGAGATATTTGCTGAATTTGACAAAAAATCCTTAAAATGTTGCAAGTACTGATTCAACACACACTTAAGCATTCTGCACATTCAAAATATATCCCACATCTATGTGTTCTCTGATATTTCGAACATAAATATGTAATAGTTTAAGAAACAAAAGTTCCCTATACATTTGCTTATCAAGACATAGTTGGCACGAACCCCATGACATACTCTTGAGCATGTTCTAAGGCTAGATTTTTATGTTTAGAATTAATGCCATCAGACTTTGAATGAGATATTCCTACTTTTGGAAAAGCACACAGGAGGTCTGGTTTCACTGCACAGTTTTACATCACACTTCTTCCCTGCAGCTGATATTTGTTTGAAAGTTTAAAGTCAACAGGACAGTTGATAGAAAATATTCTGAAACATAAAATTCATCCAACCCTGCCCCCACTAATGCTTGTACAGCCCATAAACCCAGCTTGCATCATCATACTGAGAGAAGCTAGTGGGATAGGAAGAGGAAAGGAGAGGGGACTAAAGAGACTGTGGGTTGGGTTGGGGGGGGGGCTGAGGTACTGCGGCGTTAGACTACGTGTACCAAGTGTAGTATGATGACACAGCTCACTGAAGCTGTTATGGTGACACATGCACACACAAATGTTATGTCTTTCCCACAGATATGTATAAATCAGGCTCTCTCAAACACATACATGCACACAAGGACAGGAAAGCACCAAAGCCCTAGGCATTGTCCTTCGGGAGGCAATAAGATCTAGTACTTTCCCTGTATTGCTCTCTTTCTCTCTCTTTTTTTTTGCTCGCACACAGTGTGCCCCATGCCTGCAAGTGCAAAGAATAGTAAGACAGAAAGGAACATGGTTCTCTGATTTCTTACCTCTAGTGTGTCCGATCATCAGTTGTGCTGCATTACAGGGAGTCAGTGGTTAGTCACTGAGACGCTGTAGCCTGCCTGCCTGCCTACTCTCTCTCTCTCTCTCTATCCCTCTCTCTCTCTCTCTCTCTCTGATGTGCTGTCCTGTGTGTGTCCCTTTATCTGCACTGCTCTTGCATCCCATTCCAAGTCAGCCTGCCTAGGGGGAAGTAGCACAGTACTGTATTGACCTTACTTGTTTCTTAATACAGTAGTAGCCTACTACAATTTGTCCAATTGATGGGCTGCTTTTTACAGATAAGTTTACTGAGATGTGTTAATTCTATTCATATTATTATTATTATTATTATTATTATTATTAACAACAGGACTGCTGTTATTTCCATACTACTATATTCAGTGCTATTATTAATATTGTTAATATTAATCATATTTATGTTATTATTACTGCTACTGTTACAGATTAGCCTGGAACCCAGATGAATCTGCCAGGCATATCTTATTTTGTCTGGCTAATAGTCCTGTCACGCGCCCATTCTAAGTGATTTGCAACTGGCCTGGATTAAAAAAAAACAATCACAATCGTGTATTTCATATGAGGTGATGTCCAGCGCAACTCACCAAATTCAGATAAAATTTTAAAACTATAGGCAGTGCTAATCAATCAAAATTCTGCATTTTATTGCATTATATTCTATGGAGCAAATTTCCTACCAAAACTTAACAAACAAACAAGATGTGTGGTTTGCAAATACAAAATCACCAATACCAAAGTAATGTATGTTGTTTTTCAAATACAAAATCTACCTATCAAACAAAAGGGCTGTTTCCACTACCGGGTAATACCTGGACAATACCCAGAATGAGGCGGGTCTCACTTGCCGAAACTCCCCTAATTTGAATACAGGCAGTCCGGAGCCAGCTTTAGTCGGGACTCTTTTAGTCCCTGTGGAAGAGCTGGGTCTTTTTTCTCCCCTAAAACAGCCTGGCTACTGATTAGATAGATCGCTAAGCGGGATGTGACGTAGTACTCTACACCACAACAACACACGCCATTTGTAAAAGCTGGCAAGGCAGTGTTCCCAACTTAGCGACTTTGTTGCTATATATAGTGACTTCTCAGACCCCCTTAGCCACTATTTTTCAAGAAAGCAACTGGAGACAAACCCAATGACTCCTTCTTACTCTTCTTAATGAGCCGCTAACGAGCTGGAGGCCGGCTTGTTAAGAGGAGCCGCCGTTAGCAGCAGTTAGCTAAAGTTAGCTCTGTAGCAGTACAGTTTGTATGTGCTGCTTCTACAGGAGGTGTTCACTTAGCGATCTCTGTTTGTTTACAACAAGTACCGGACACTCTGTGCACAGTTAGCGATGTTGGGTAATTCACAATCACTATGTTTATGATCAGCAGAGACTCTTAGCGACGGTGAAAACCATACGTCACCTCCGGAGTCTCTAAAACCCTTTTGGGGGCTAACTTGTCGTAGAAACACGCAGAGTGAGCGGACTTTTGAGAGGGTGTGGCCTGAGACTTACCCGGTGGCCACTTTCCCCCCCCTAGTCGAAACACGGCTATATACACAAAATATTTTTAATACATCACACTTTAAAAACAAATACAATATGTCATACAAATATAAAAAATATATCCTACAAAGAAAAAAAAAATATTGGCACAATCATTACGCTATGTATGTGCTGAAGTTTTTCTCACAAATGTCCTGGGTACTTGCCTTCCACTTCAGCAGGTGGCGCTCAGAGTCAGGGTTGAGCATCGGATAAAATTGACTCATATTGTTGTGCAACGCCTCATCTCTGGGCATGTTTAAAAAACGTATCAAACAGCATCTGTTCACCACAGCCTACAACCTCTCCTAACTCTGCTTGTCATCAAAGACATTCATAATTTTTGTTTGTTTGTCAGTTTAGTATTTCCTACTATGTAAAGCGTTCTTGTGTTTTTATAAAAGGTGCTACATAAATCTAAGATAGTTTTATTAACATTATGTGACCCACATCATCTGGTGTCTGAGACGTGTAATACACATCCCACTTAACTCTCATGAATCCCACATCTGACACACTTGGGTGTCACTTGTTCCCTGGTATTATTATGGTTAGTGCTCTGATTCAACATTTAAAATGGTTAAATATAGACATTTTGAAGTGAAGTGTTTATTGGTCCCTGATTCCATGTGCCTCAGTTGGTAGAGTGGTCACCCACTGATCAGAAGGTTGGTGGTTCGATCCCTGACCATGGCAGCCTACAAGTATCCTTGAGCGAGATACTGAACCCCGAATTGCTCCTGATGCTGCGTTCATCGGTGTGTGAATGAATTCCCAATGGTGGCAGGTGGCACCAGTGTGCCCTGGTAGCCTCAGCCACCAGTATGAATGTGTGTGTGAATGGGTGAATGGGTGAATGAGCGTAGTGTGTAGTGTAAAGCACTTTGGATAAAAGCGCTATATAAGTGCACTCCTTGTACCATTTAGATAAATCTTACTATTACTTCAATTAATATTGATATGTCAACTAATATTAATAATTATTGTTGTTGTTATTCATTTTGCCCTGTTTGAGACCTTCTAATACCAGCTTAATTGTAATATTTATGCATAATCGTCCAGAATTATTAATTTTTTGCTTGGATAACTTGTCAAGCAAATAGGTGTAGTCTGTGGACCTCACTAGTGTATACTAGTGGTTAGTTTCGTTTCTTATCATCATCGTCATGGCAGCCTGATTGACCTGAGAACTTTTGATGATTCAAATGACCCATGGCCACCCTGAGAACAAGAACTACGCATGCGTAGCATTGAGTCCTTCTCAAGAGACAAAAAACGCTTAGACCAGAAGCAAAGAGTCAAACATTGATGACTATCTCTGGGAGATTGATCGCTGTTTGCCCGACCTTTGATACACTTCTTCATGCGATAAGCTAAAGCTTGTGTGGAATCCTAGACAGCTACTCTGCATTGATACACTGTAACCTCTGTTCCAGTCCAGAACCACCACACTGGCAGGCTCCAATCCTTTCTGCGAATAAGCCTATTAACTCGAACCACTTTCCTTTCCTTTCCTTTCATCTTTTCTTTCTTTCTTTTTCTCTCTTGATCTTGTGACATTAATCCTGTCATCGATGATCAAGAATGGCAAAGATGGTATTGGGGTTAATGTCTTGACTTGAAGGATTGTGTGTTTTTGATGTATGTATTTTATGTAGCTCGATGTAGTTAGAAACCTCTGCCCAGACACTGCCTAGTTATCTACCCAGACACCAGAATCTTTGTAGAACTGTATGTAATGTTTTAAACCCCTGTTCCTTTCCCAGGAACACATGGACTGTGTACCCTCAGGTTACCCCAAGTGACAACCTTGGGTCCTGATTACCCTTATTTTGCCTCAGAACAACGACCATGCATGGCTGAATGGTCTGCTCTGCCCGCTCCATGAAACACTCCAGTCGGGAGTGGGAAGAGCGAGGAAAAAAAAAAAGGAGAGCGAAGCAAGGAAAATTGGAGAACCTGCCCTGGAGAAGGAAGGGGAGGAAGAGTCTAGTTAGACACTGATAAACACTAATGTGACTTAAGCACATTAATACACTTATTATTTTGGTTATGACGGTGGTACAATAATTTCCCTCAAAATTCGATAACTTTATGTCTCTGGTACGATAATCCTACATTTCCCACCTGGCAACACTACTGCTGTACAGTCACAGCCAGATTGTGAGACTTGAGATGATGTTGGCAGCCTGAGGAAACATTACATACATGTATAAATTTTTTTTGTGAGTTTAAGGTTAGATGGAGAGTATTAACTTATGACAGTATGGAAAGTTGCTAGTTGAGTCACGTTAATGGCCACATTCATGCTAATTCAGCTAATAGCCCCCACTGCCCCTCCTGACGTCTCATTGCGGAAAACCAGCCTTGCAAAATCTTGATTAGCGTCCCGTTGTTGAAGGATTGGAGAGTCTCTTGAGAAGTGAGAATGAGTGAGAAAAACAAAATGCTTTACGGCAATTCTATATATACTGGTCAAGCATTGGTTAGCCACACCGGCTATCCATCAGAACAAGCTGTTCATGTTCGTACTATTACATGTTCGTCATGGCTGAGCCACCAAAAAGACCTACGAAACGGTTGTCGGCAGAGAAGGTGAGGGAAAGGAAGAGAGCGAAGGAACGCACAAGAGTGAACCTCAGTCGGGCAATCGCGGAACAGCGAGAGCTACGGGAAGAGGAGGGATTCAAAACAGAAGCTGACCTGGTGATTCTGCTTATGAAAGTACCACTTTCAGCCCCCAGAGGGATTTAGAGACTCTAGAGGTGACGTATGGTTTTCGCTGTCGATAACTGTCCACAAAGTCAGCAGCTAAAAGCACCATGACTAGGGTTGCCAACTCCCCGAAAAATAAATAAGGGACACTTCATTGGCAGGGCCGGCCGACCCGATTGCCTTCACCCATCCTGGCGTGGTGAAATTTTTTAGCCCCTTTTTTGTAAGTAAAATGATATTTTTAACAATTTGACTCGAACCTGAATTGAATTAGATGCATATTTTTGTGTGACATGAATACATGGAAAACAAATGATTATCCAGCAATTCACTTTAACACAAAATAACAATTAGGCCCTGTTCTTCAAAGATGTAGTGGAGTTTGCTGATAACAATTTGATTCACTCCTTTTGTTGGCTTTTAAAATGCAGCATGTATGCAATTGAATGGCCATTTTGGAAGATTATAGCATTCCATAATTCCAAATTGGTTCAGTAAAAAGGCATTAAATTCATGTCATGAACACATGGGGACCTGGTCTAAAAGAATGCACTGGAGTTTGCTGATAACAAATTGATGTATTTATTTTATTGGAGCAGCATGAATACAATTGAATGGCTATTTTGGAGTCTTGCAGCTGACAAACGGGCCGTAAAGTGCAATGTAATTGCGCACTAAAATTTAAAGTGCAGATGGCGTGACCGCAGTACAGGAAGCATGTTGTTACAGATCAGTCAGTCCACCATGGACTAAGGAAAAAGAGCGCCGGCACAACGTGCAGTGCTTTATAGATGTTATCACGCACTTTTTCCACCCAGGTGCTTCCTTTTACCCATTCTTCAGTATTTTTGCATCCTTTTCTGTTTTTTTCTCGGAGGGGTACTAGACACATTGCTGCTCGAAGGTGTAGCGCCCCGTAAAGCAGTGTCGGCGTCTGTATCACTGTCACCTACGCATGCTGCTTTGTTGTCTTCTGCTCTCTTCTCCTCGACCAATGGGATGAGCGTATTCTGTATCGTCATACTCGTGTGTGAATATGCTATCAGTTCATTGGTCACAGAGCAGGACGGGCCTGGGAACAAGTTTACCGTAAGTTTACATATAAAGCGCCCTGTTATTAAATTTTCATTGGCATTTACTGACTATTTTTTGACTGTCACAATAATACGGGACAAAGTGCGTCCCTTTTCACCTCAATACGGGACGGGTGCTTTTGTTTCTAAATACGGGACGATTCCGTTTTTCAAGGGACGGTTGGCAACCCTAACCTTGACTAATTATGCACAGAGTCTCTGCTTATCATAAATATAGTGATCATGAATTAACCAGCATCGCTAACTGTGTACAGTGTCCGGTGCTTGTTGTAAACAAACAGAGATCGCTAAGTGAACACCTCCTGCAGCAGCAGCACATACAAACTGTACTGCTACAGAGCTCACTGTAGCTAACTGCCGATAACAGCGGCTCTTCTTAACAAGCCGACTCCAGTCGCTTTCTTGAAAAAAAGTCTTTAAGGGGGTCTGAAAAGTCCCTAAATTTAGCAACAAAGTCGCTAAGTTGGGAATTTGCTTTGCCAGCTTTTACAAATGCCAAATGGTGTGTGTTGTTACTTTTGTACTATGTCACATCCCACTTATCGATCTATCCAATCAGTAACCAGGCTGTTTTCAGGGGAGAAAAAAGACCCTGCTCTTCGACAGGGACTAAAAAAGTCCTGACAAAAGCCGGCTCCAGACTGCTCGTATTCATTCCGGGTATTGTCCAGGTACTGCCCAGTAGAGGAAACAGCCTTAATGCTATTTATGTGAATGCTAAAGGTGCCTTACCTTGGTTAACGGAAGGAATGTTTAAAATGTAACCAACTAGATGTATCTGTTTGGCTCATTTTGTTTAATGGATTGTGTATTTAAATGCAGGCACCAGTTGTAAAAGCTGAGGCTAGTTTTTAGTGTATTTTTCCATGCTACTAGTAGGCCTATGATACATGAGAGATAATTAAGCACACAATTAATTTAATGCCTCTGTGTTGCAACACTGTAATAGAACTGGTTTAATGTATAGTCATTTTAGTTGTATATCAATGTACTTTATAATGTTGTTTGTAAAAAGACAAATTTAATCTTGATTTAGCATTAAGATACTTGTTTATGGATGTTATTGATACACAGTGTAGAGATTAATTAGATCAGGTTATAATTTGATATTTTTATATCTTGTTGGCTGGATGAGATACTAGTGTAACCAAATAGTAACCTAAGGACATGTTATGACCTTATCCATTAGGTCAGGTTTTTTGTGTCAGGAGGATTTCTCAGACAATCATACTGGACTAGAACAGCGTAAATTCCAGTAAGCTGGAATGGCTCACACACATTGGGCCCCAATGTTTTTTTTCTATTGGTAATGGATGGAAAGAACTTTATTTTGTGTGCTTGCTTGCAAAAGCACACTAACTACTATTCACCGGGTCTATTTTTATTATTTTTATTTTGTGTGTTTGCTTGCAAAAGCACACTAACTACTATTCACTGGGCTTATTCTTCTTCTTTTTAATATTCCGTTTCTTCCGTGTTTTTTTCGGTCGACTACTCCTCCCAGAGTTTTGGCCGCACATACACAAAAAAGGTATCAAACCGACCGGCTCCCCCATGACAGGTGTGCTATGACTTTTCTAAGGGTTTCGACAAACGGTTTTCAAATTATTGGGCAAAAACACGTCGAAAAATCCCCCCAATGTAACCCTATGGAGAGTCTAGAGTGATGATGTCATCACGTAGAGTGCAGAGGGACAGAAAAGATTGTCAAAAAATAACTTTGAAAACTGCGCTCCAGGCCGCAAATTTCACTCTACAGAAATCATTTATTCATAGAAACGTAGGAAAATTAGTCTTCTCACTCACAATCCTCTGGTAAAGCTGTCAGAGTTATAGTTTGGGCGTAGGACGCACAGATGTGCCACCAACACGCACCAACTGCCTCATTGGCTCCCATATTAAAAACGCAGGAAGATTTCTGAAAAAGGGAGATGTAACAGTTTTAGATCGCTCTAACAAAGCTATTTTTTCATCTTTCTAAAAAAAAACATAAGTAAATGTTCAGGAAGAACGCTCAAAGTGAAGTCGGATCAATGATAGGTATTATGGTTTTGCCAAAAATGCTTCCTGTTCGAGGCCAGAATTTCCAGTTTTTCGACCTCTGGCTGCTCAGTGTGTCTCAACCATCAGTTAATTTCAGTTGATTGCTCTGCTCTGATTGGTCGACTCCACCTGGCCACCTGGTTGCTTAGCTCTAGTTTTTACTAAGTGTACACATTTCATTTCTTTAATATTTTTATTTTGGGTATTCACAATTCATCTTTTTCATATATTGTAATATAATCATTTCAATGCCATTACTGTGTGTTGGTTCTTCATTACTGTCATTCACTCACCAAGGCTCCAGTCATTCCAAAAAGATCTTCTGATATTAGCCCACTATTATCTGCTTTCAATTAATTAATTTAAATTCATAACTGCATAAGACAAGTGTTACCGTTACAATAATTGCGTTTATTGCATTCCGTTGCAACACATATTTTACTTACATTTCTATTTGTAAAGTTTTCTTCTCCAGGTGATGCAGACAGGATGGACCTCTGATGCTCAACATGAGAAGACACAACTGGACTCAAAAAAACATCAACAACTCTGAGGGTACATATTGATGTTTTTATGAATGCCAAATTTGACTTAAATTTGTTGCTGGTGTAGTATATATCAGTTTTTCCATTAAATCACATTATTGAAAGCACCCATTGATCAGCTTCCTGATTGTATAATCACTATCTATCCTCTGGAATAAGAGTTGAGCATAAATGCTAAATGTTTTGTGTGTGCTGTTTTATTATATTATATATTATAAATCTAACATTTTCACTCAGTAATGAAGACAAAGTTAGTGCAAATGTAAATATATTTTTTTGATATATGATGAGACATAAAACACAAGAAAGTGGACAATATTTAAGACTATTAAATGTAAAGGCAGGTTCTCCATGGTGGTGAGCAGCTTCACCTGGTGACCTCCCCCATGCTGCTGCTGCTGCTGTCACAGTGGAAGAAGAAGACATCTGGGCAGCTCTTCCTCAAAGAAGGGGGGAGGTCTTTCCACCACAGTCCACCAGCAGACACTGATGTCCAGCAGCTCACTGGACACAGAGCTGTCACCAATGCTTCACACTGACTATGGGAGGAAAATAAATGACAGTATTAAATGCTTCAGGTAAAACAATATATATAACAAAAAGCTATGAAGAGTGCCTAAATAATGTTGAAAATACTAGTGTGTGACATTTGTAGGATAAAATGGAATAAAAATATAAAACATTCTTCAAATTAATTTACTTTGTTGTCCTTTGTAATAATGTGATCATAATGTCAGCTGTCTGAAGTCAAGTTACCAAGACTGGAACTTAAGTTTACTGACCAATGTACAGAAATAAATAAATATAAATATAAAATGGCCTTTCTTTCTTGTAATTGATATTCCAGATAATAATCCCAGACAGCTTGTCAGTGTCCCCCGTGGACTTCTTCTGTCAAATCCTAACATTAAATGCATTCTGTTTAATAGTGTGGGGGAATATTATCTTACATGTTAACCTATATGCACTGACACATATGCACTGTGAAATAACCTGCAGATTTTCTAAATTAATAAATTTGGGATAATCATACCTATGAGTAGAAGTTATTCATAGGCCAAAAAGTAATTCTATGACACGAGAGAGCTTTAAAAAGTTTTGGCACCGACTTCTAATTCTCTCCACATGTTATCCCCCCTAGTTAACACTTTTCTAACTCACTGGATAAGCAAAGACTGTTTCACTGTACACAGTTTGCATCCAGAGATCCTTGTGTAGGTGATATCATCTACTGCAGAAGGAAGAAATCAAATCAAACCAATAAAAAAAAATCAAAATGACTTTATATACCTCGAGGGTAAATTCAGTTATTCTGGTAGAATCTCTGTTAGAATGAGACAGCCTGATGGCTGTAGGAGAGAAGGATCTTTTGAATCTCTCCGTCCTGCAACAGAGAGAGAGGAGCCGTCCACTGATGTTTTTTTGGTCCATAAAGGTTTTGTGTAGCGGATGATCTGGGTATTTCAGGATGACCTGGAACATGTTGACAGGTCATCCCTCCACCACCTCCTCCAGTGTGTCCAACCTGGCTCCAACCACAGAACCAGCTCTTTAGACCAGTCTGTCCAACCGCCTTCATCTCTGTGTCTGATGCTGCCTCCCCAGCAGACTGCAGCATAAAACAACACACTACCACCACAGACTGATAAAACATCTGCAGCATCTTACTACACATGTCCAGAGATCTGACCTTAAAGAAGAAAAAGAGGAGGCTCTGCCCATTTTTGTAGAAAGCGTCTGTGTTTAGGGACCAGTCCAACTTATTATCCAGGTATACATCTAGATACTTATAACTTGGCACCAATGGATCCCATTGCTGCTGAGTCACTCCTCATTAATTACGTTGACAATTACTGTTTTCTTCCGTTCCCAAACGAGGATCAGCCCTGCTGTTCGTCTGCAAACAGGCTAACGATCATCACAACCAAGAGCAATTACCAGGTAAGAGGTTTTTGTAGTCTGGGCAGCGATCGGTTTATTTGAAAGCTAAATTTTCTTTAATAAGCTGTTGTAAAGTGTTGTGTTTTATAAGCTGATGGACTGCCTTGCTTTGTTCGCTTGCTTGTCCTCTCTTTTCTTCTCGTACTAACACACACATACGCATTCACACATGCCTCACGCTGTTGTAGGTATACACACGCAGGATCACATGGCTGTAATGTAAATCTTGCCCACGCCATCTGGTGTGTGAGACAGGTAAATCACATCCCACTGGACTCCTGCAGCTCAGCCTGCTGCTGGGGATGTCCCTCGCAAGAACACATCCGCCATCTTGCTTTCGCTCTTTCCTTGCCCTTACCCCACTCACTCACACACACACACACACACACACACACACACACTCTCTCTCTCTCTCTCTCTCTCTCTCTCTCTCAGACATACACGTACACATCTGACACACTTGCATGTCCCTTGTTTATCCCTTGGTAGAATAATCTGTTTATAGTTGCTTGTAGTTTAGTTTGCAAGTAAGTTTGTTGATTGGAGTGTAATTGATTTTTAATCCTTCTGCTCCCCTTATCCAAAAACTATAATAATAATAATTATAATAATAATGATAATGTCAATTTTTCAGATCAATACCAAATATGCATTTTATCTTTAAGTTTATGTATATTCCAAATTCCATTCCTAAAGCTTTCAGTGAATATTTCCATGTCAACTCACATTTACATAAGTACAATACGAGACAATTAACAAGATTTCACCCTCCTCACTATCGTACTAGCCTTGGGGAATTTTCCTTAAAATACAGAGGATCAATACTCTGGAATGATAAATTCAATAGTTCAATCCTCTCTGAATATATACAAGAGCAGTTTAGTGGCTGCTCTGATTGCTCAGGTCATTAAGTAGTACACACACTCATACACAGGCACGCGCGCGCACACACACACACACACACACACACACATTTCTACACTTTTGTTTTATTTTACTTTTAATATTATTATAATTTTGTGTCATTTTTATGTGTCATTATTTTTTTCTATGTCATAGTTACTTGTTTTAATTTAACTTGTGAATTTTAATATAGGTAGAGGCCTGTACAAGCCCTTTTGGGCTTCTTGCACCTTCTTTTTGGTGTTATCTGTTTATCCTTGTCTTTTGTCTTATTTGTGCAAAATTAAAAACTTCAAACTTCAAACATTAATTAATCTGGCTTAAGTTAAATAAACTCTGTTTGTCATTAAAGAGCAGTTGTCTGTGATTGTTTGTATATGTGTTGTGGTTACAGCTGATTGTGAGGTCAGTGCTCACATTCAACCCTGCTCACTTGAGAAAATGTAAAATAGTTGTTAAATATTGGCATTTTAAAGTGAACACCCTTTCTTTGAGACTGTTTCCACAGTTTAGTTATTGATCCCTGATTCTAGGGCAAGGCTCCTTTATTGGTAACTATTACTAATAATTCAATTCATATTGATCATTCATATTATTATTGTTATATTTTAATTTTTAATAAAATTATTAACCAAACCTTCTACTACCAGACCCAAACAGTGTGTGTGTGTGTGTGTGTGTGTGTGTGTGTTTGTGTGTGTGTGTGTGTGTGTCTGTGTGTGTTTGTGTGTGTGTGTTCTTGTACTTCCTACATAGTGAGGACCGGAACACGTTTTTAACCAACAGAGTGAGGACATTTTTGCAAAGTGAGGACATTTTGGCCAGTTTTTGAGATTTCAGACTTTGTTTTAAGGGTTAAAGGTTACAATAACGTTTATGTTAGGGTTAGGGTTGGGTATTTAGTTGTGATGGTGAAGGTTAGGGTAAGGGTTAGGGAACAAGGTTATTATAGTTAACGAAAACTAACAAAATAACAAAAACTAGAATAGAAATAACATTTTCGTTAACTGAAATAAAAAAATGATAATTAACTGAAACTGTATTGTGTGGTTACAAAACTTACTAAAATTATTGTGAAAATGTCCTTCGTTTTCGTCTTTGTCAACTTTTTTCATACATAATGAAGATGGATCAGACAAAGTAAATAAAGGCAAAATTTACTGTGACCTCTTTTAATCTCCCACCCAACAAAAACTAAACTAAAACTAAAGCATATCCAAAAAAATAAAGACGAAACTAAAACTAGCAAACTCACTCTAAAAACGAATTAACCCAATTAAAACTAATGAAAAATTCAAAATTATTATAACCTACAAGTGTGAATACAAGTGTGTGTGTGTGTGTGTGTGTGTGTGTGTGTGTTTGTGTGTGTGTGTGTGTGTGTGTGTGTCAAGGTTATAATAGTTTTGGATTTTTCATTAGTTTTAGTTTAATTTCCTTGTGATTTTTGTTTTTAAATTCAGTTAGTTTTAATTCGTTTTTAGAGTGAGTTTGCTAGTTTTTATTTTTTGGAAAATGCTTAGTTTTAGTTACGTTTTTATTAGTTTTAGTGTTAGTTTTAGTTTTGTTGTAATGGGGTATTTGTTGGGTGCCAGATTAAAAAAAGTCACAATAAATGTTCCTTTATTTCCTTTGTCTGATCCATCTCAGCCCCAATTAGGTTATTAAGTCATAAAACCAGATAGATGAAATAGATTTCATATCAACCAAAAAGGTTTATGTATGAAAAAAAGTTGACAAAGACGAAAACTAAGGACATTTTCACTATAATTTTAGTTAGTTTTTTTACCACAAAATACAGTTTCAGTTAGTTATCTTTTTTTAAAAACTCTCGTTTTTATTTTTATTTCAGTTAACGAAAATGTTTTTCCAATTCTAGTTTTCGTTGTTTCGTTAGTTTTCGTTAATTATAATAACCTTGGTGTGTGTGTGTGTGTGTGTGTGTGTGTGTGTGTGTGTGTTTTGCAGGCAGCCTCAAATAATTGCGTCACTGTATGGATTTAGCTCCGCCCTCCTGATGACATCACACCTGAGGAGAATATAAAGACACACACACACACTTTTTCTCTGCAGTGCATCGACAGCAGCAACATGGCAACATTTGTCTCAGTGAGTAAATCTGATTCATGTTTTCTAAAAGCTTTGGTTTGATCCTGTTCTAATGATGGAAACGTTTGTTTATGACAGTGTGACTTTAATTCAACGTTTGTTTGGACTTGTTTGGAAGATGTAAAATGTAAACAAACGGAAACGTTTAGCTACAATCAGAGATGTTATTTAGTAAAAACTAAATCTGGTTAAATTAATTCTGACAATGTTAAAATAATGTCACTGTTGCGATGAAGTCTTTTCAGTAATTTAATATCACAGATCAATTAATTAATGTCTCTACAATAAACCCAACCTCTATGACTTTATTATTGAGTGGTCTTAAATTATACAGTTTTTATTTTCAGTATATATCATACAGTGATATTTAGGAATGTATTTGTTCATGTGGCATTAAATATTGACATTTTATATAAATGAATAGTAGTATATTCTAGTAAATATATAAAGAAAACATAAAACATAATAAAGTAATAAAAAAAGATAAGAAAATAAAAGAAAGAGGTGACATTAATTTATTTATTTTAAAACTTTGTTGATTAAGTTTTTTCACAATAGAATACAGACATACAGGAACACTCAGAACAGAAACCCCCAACTCAAAAAGTAAAAATAAATAAATATATATTGATAAATAATAATGATAATGATAATGATAAATAAATGAGTAAATCTAAGACCATATAAGTTAAGTATGTTGTAAAAGAGGACATATATAAAGATAAAAAGGAGAGAAGATTACAGAAAACAAAAAAAGAAACAAGCAATAAACATTAGAGCAGTACAGTACATACTGAATAGTATTTAAGCGGGTTGGTATCTTAGCACAATGAAATCTGTGGTTGTCCTCATTAACTTCAGTCATGCAGCTCTGATTTCTCTTCCACATATTTCAGAAAAGGTAACCAAATCTTATTGAATTTGCCAGCTGAACCTCTAAGTGTGTGTTTTATTTTTTCCAATTTCATATAATATAAAGTACTGTGGCATGGAGGGATGGCATCTTTCCATTTCAGAAGGATAGGCGACGGGCGAGCAAGGTACAGAAAGCCAGAAAGTCACACTGGAATTGTTCAAACTGTAAACAGTGGACGGTACTCCAAAAAGAGCTATGATGGGGCAGGGGGCTATAGAAACCTGCAGGACCTCAGAGAGTGTTTTAAACACCGAAGTCCAGTAGGTCGTCAGTTTGGAGCAGCTCAAAAAAAAAATGTCAATACACCTCTTGTTTAAAAAAAAACTAAAATCATTTAAATCAGTTTAGTTTAGAGGCTGAGTGAGTATGTGAGTGTTATCAGAGTGTGTGTGTGTGTGTGTGTGTGTGTGTGTGTGTGTGTGTGTGTGTGTGTGTGTGTGTGTGTGTGTGTGTGTGCAGCTGGTGATTTAAACAGGGTCTCATGAAAGCAGAAGTAGGTCTGTATGAGCTGCCGGGGCCCCTGGGAGCCGCCCTGCACACACAGAGCTCCATTTAGATCCAGTGTCCTCAAAGACTGAAGCTGATCGGTACAGAGTATAGAAGCTGCTGGAATACAAAACAAAGTAGAATAACTTGATAAATAAGTTAATATGATATTAAAATGTAGCAAAAGAACAAGTGAGCATTAATTAATCGATCAAATGTGACATAAATTGACATTCCTTTTTAATTTTCTTCATTACATATTTTCATTTGCAGTCATTCATAAAAAATCATAATAATAACAACAATAATATTATTAAAAATGTTCCCTCACATGTGTGAATATAAAATATATATCAATTTATTTTGCATACAAAAAAAAATACGTTTGAGGAAATAAACAGGGAAAATGCATAAGGAAAATAACACAGGAATAAATAAATACATTTAAAATAAATAAATACATTTTTTTGTACATTTAACTGCATATTAATAAAAAAAAACACTCAATAAACTTTAACCCATAAGAACCCAGACCTATTTACCCTTGAAGGAAAATAATGGGGGATATAACACAGATCAAGTGAACCTCATAGGTCACATTTATGATGTTTTAAAAAAAAAAAAATACAACCCCTAAATGTCAAAGATCTATGATGTGACATATACATTACAATGGGCATTTATGGAATTTATGTTTATGATTTCTTATTTTAAAATAAAAACACTGGACACCTTTCTGCATACAGAAACACACATTTGCCTTTTTCTTTGCATCTCCACATCATATATCAAAATTGTGACAGGATAGGATAGGATTATTAGGGACCGAGCACTGAAGGTGCGAGGACCCTATTGTAATTGGTCCGTTTCTTATTATTATTATTCCCAAAAATAAATCGCTAATTTGGAGCCAAAAATATGGGCGTGTATGCGTGCGTGTGCGTTTGAAATTGTGATGATTTTTTTTTACCCCCCCCCCCCCCCCTTCTTCTTTCTTTCTTTTTTTTTTTCTCTATTCTTTTTTTCCCTCTTTAAATAAGAATGTGCGCGGCACCGGTGTAGTTACCTGCCCAAAGAGGAGAGGAATGGGGACCATCTTTCTGTGAAAGCTGTTATTTTGTTGTTATTGTGGGCAGTGAGTTTTTCCATAGAGATGTATTCTGAGAGAAGGTTGATCCAGTGATTAATGTTTATTGAGTTTTTTTATTTCCAGTTTAGGAGAATTATTTTCTTAGCGACAGTTAGAGAAATGAGCAAGCTGTTCTTGTATTTGTTGGGTATGGTGATTACTGAAGTGTCTCCTAGTAAGCAGAGCTGTGGGGATGAAGGGATTCTGCAGTCCAATATGGAGGAGGTTTTCTGTGACAGAGTTCCAAAAAGAGTAAACCAGTTGACAAGCCCAGAGTGCGTGAAGGTAATTATCTGTTGTTCCTGTTGTGCATTGTGTGCAAATGTCTGTGGTTGCTAAATCCATTTTGTGCATTTTGTATTGTGTGATTTGTATTCGATGAATGGTTTTGTATTGGAATAGCTGACGGTTTGTATTGGATGTCATGGCAAATATATTTTTATTTATGTCTATCCAAAAGTCTGATAAAGGAGAGATGTTCAAGTCAGTGTTCCAGTGGTCTATTGGGAGAGTTATTGAGTCATCTGAAGCTAATAATAGTCTGTATAATTTGGAAGTTAGTTTATTTAAATTTGTAAATAGTTGTGAATTATTTCAGAAGGTTCAAGTGGGTTGTCATTTATGTTTATTTTTTATTTGAGTATGGATTTAAGTTGTGAGTAATTTAAAAATTGATGTCTGTCAATCCCGTGGTTCTGTATGAGGTCCTTAAAATCTATAAACTGATTATTGTTAAAAAAGATGGCGGAGATGTGTGATACCTTATTGTGCCCATGTGTTATAGTGAAGAGGATTGTTGTGGAGTTGAAAGTCAGGGTTGTGCCATATTGGTGTGTATTTACATGGTGCTGGAGTGGAATTGAAGATCTTAATGACTTTCCACCAGGCTGTCAGAGTAGTGGAGATTATTGTGTTTTTGAAGCAGGGATGTCGTTTGATGGTTGTATTTAGGAAAGGTAGATCTGAGATTGAGATGTTTTGGCAATAGTGTTGTTCTAGGTCTGACCATGAGGTTGGTTTGGTGGATCCATTTATGTATTGTGTTTGATTTGCGAGGTAGTAACGGTAAAAGTTTGGCTGTTTTTTCTGACCTTATTACATATATGGTAACTACACTTATATAGCGCTTTTCGACCACTTACTTTACACTACAGACTGCGCTCATTCACACATTCATACTGGTGGCAGAGGCTACCCTAAATGGTGCCACCTGCCACCATTGGGAATTCATTCACACGCCGATGAACACAGCAACACGGGAGCAATTTGGGGTTCAGTATCTTGCTCAAGGATACTTCGACATGTAGGCTGCCATGGTCAGGGATCGAACCACCAACCCTTCGGTTGGGGGCCTACCAACTGAGCCACAGCCGCCCTATATGTGCACCATACATTTTACTGCACCATGCATACTTTTACTATGAGTACATTGAGAATGTTTTGATGACTGTCAGTAGTAAAACAACTGAAAAGACTGCAAAGGAAAAACTGGTTTTGAATGCACAACTTTTACAGATTGTTTTTTATACTGTGTTGAATTAATAATTTCAAATTTAGAATTCTTCTTCTGTGTTTCAGTTGGCGACATGTCACCACTGTCCCATTGTGACGTCTCGTCGTGGTCTGGTCTACAGAGACTCTCTGTCGGCTCTGTCCAGGAACCTGAGGGCCCCCAGGGGCCCCCATCGCCCCCCCACCACCAGTCTGCAGGGCCTCCACAACAAACACCACGTCAGACTCACGAGGTAAACACGTGACACCAGTGAGAAAAAGGCTAAGAACATCATAATATAGAAATATAAAAGGATCATTAAATATAGCTTCAAACTGGATGAATTTCTGTTTACATAACTTAACTAATCCTACTGAATTTTAAATAAATATGCCATTAAATATGCACAATTATTATAAATGGTAAGCATTCATTAATTGACAAAATGTGACATTTCTGTTTTTAGTATGCTTCTTTATTTTTAGCCTTATATTTCACATTTCTTTGTTTTGAAACACATTTTCATACAAGACATAGTAAGTAATCAAGGATACTAAGAATAAAACAGAAAAAATAAATAAATATATATGTATAATTACCATTGTATTTGCCTATTTAAAGTCGACTCGTTAACGTTAGATTTTTGCGTCATGAAAACTAGCGCTAACGTCTTCCCTACCTCAGGAACAAGGGCTCGACATTTAGCTGATGTAAATTTCACCTCAGCAGGTTCCTTTTTTATGGCAGGAGGAGGCATTTCTCTTTCCTTACTTTTAGATGAACTCAGGAGGCAGGAGATTCATTTTGCCATCTTTTCAAAATATAGCCAATAAAATCTATTGTTATTAGGCCCATCTGACTGCTTGTATTGCCTCATGACTGACGAAAAATGTCCCTTGTTGTGTGCAGTATAATTGTGATGCATCGCAATGCATCGTAGAATCGAATTGAATCGAATCGTTACCTGGTGAATCGTAATCAAATCGAATTGTGAGGGCAGTGCCAATGCACACCCCTAATATATATATATATATTTATTTTTAGCTATATATATATATATATATATATATATATATATATATACATTGAAATTATATATAGCTAAAAATAAAGAAATTAATTAATTAAACAAAGACATTTTAAAACAAATGCATATATCAAAATTAATAAAATAGAGATACATTAAAAATGAAATGAGATGAAAGTCAATAAATAGGGGATTTAATACAAAACAAACCAAAATTAGTTTTTTTGATATTAATTTGATATTCCACATTTTATCAATTAATTCATCATTTCTGGATTTATGTCTGTTTCTGTCCTCCATAGAAACAAACCATAGTCTTTATAAACATTATGGATTTTTATGTGTTTGAAATTTGTTGGAAACAATCAGGAAAATGTAAGAACACAACCCAATAAACTATAAATTGCCATGAGACACTGTCAATCAATATGTGCAATATGTGGGGATAGGAGGGGTGGGTTTTGTCATTTTCATTGCCTGTTTTTATTCTTATTTTTTCTAAAGCACTTTGTGTTACATTAATATGTATGAAAAGCGCTATATAAATAAAGTTTGATTTGATGATTTGATTTGATTTATATAACCAAGGTGGAGTTTTGTTTGGCTGTCTTGATGCAGTAATGTTATAGCCTGGGTATACCCATACTGCCTTGCACGCTCGAATTTCATTTCGAACCTCCAGCCAGTCTGGCAACCAGGGCCGTTTCTTAGCCCTGTTTTAGGGATCCAATCACAGAACAGGGAGGGACGGCAAGACAATGACGCGTACTACTGGGCAGACGGAAGCTTGTAGTTTTCTTGCGGATCCAACATGGCTGCAGCAGACGCAAAACTCTCATTAGCTGTAGATGGTGTTTTAAATAGTTTAGAGCGAAAGTTGAAAGGCGAAAGGCCGGCTCGTAGCGAGATCGCCGGCGTTACGGTAGCGGGGCTATTAGCTATTAGCCCCGCTATTGTAACGCCGGTGATCTCGCTACGAGTTGGGGGACAGCAGAGCCGCCGAGAGACCCCCAGCAGCTTGTTTATTGCCCATAAAATCAGTGGATGTGTGTGGCAGAATGACATGAGGGGGAATAAAGAGTGAAAATAAATAATCTTGCAGAAAGCGAGAACTGGAGAAGCAAATCAGCAAGCAACACTCTCACAGACACACACACAACAAACATCAATTTCTGTCGCTCTACTACGTCATCTGGTATAACTGATACGATTGGCTAAGAGCTACCTACAGACGCTTTGATAGACATTCTAAGCACCCAATAAACGGCTCCGGAGGATCGTAAACCACACCTCCTCTACGGAGAAATGAACGGCTGGTTTCCAGACTGATCTCATTTGTGATTAGTCTGGTGTTAGCCAGGCTAGTAATGTTACATATCATTCCTTTAACTCCTTCATCACCTCCTGCCTCTGCCTCCATAGACGTGACTTCCCAGAATCCATTGCTCTGGCTCGCTCCAAGCCGCTGGGCAGCATGAAGCACCTGGTCCTGACTCAGCTGAGGAAACTGCTGATGCTGAGCTCGGCCCAGCAGAGAGGCCTCCACCTGCCCGTCTGACACCTGCACCTCCACCTGGCTGCAGCAGATGCAGGTGATGATGATGATGATGATGATGATGCTGGACCAGTAGAGGGCGCTGCAGAGGTTCAGATGGACGCGAGGAGGGTTTCCTCTCAGAAGACTTATCCTGAGTCAGGGATAAAAAGACAAAGAACTGAAGGTGGTGAAATATTATAAAGATAAATATTTCCATATTTCTTGATCTGACATCAGTGTTGGGCATCACTCTGCCTTACAAAGTCTAACAGCAGTAACTGCATTTTTGGTCGAAATTGAGTTATATTTAAAAATGAACTCCTTTATGTCTGTTTTATCTTGTGACAAAGTTTTAGATTTAAATTTTGCTTATTTTAGAGAAATAATGATATAAAAATTGCAGTAACTACAAAATCCAACTTTAAACCAAAGCACCAAACTGCTTTGGAAATATATATACGAATTTAAACATAAAACAAAAGCTGTGCAGTCTTGTATTTCTTCATTGTGTTGAATAGTGAAAACAAGAATATTAGAAATTATACGTTTATTTGATAGGGAAATTATTATCTAGATAGTGATGAAGTAAAAAAGTGTGATAAAATTAAATTAAGACTAAAATATAACATTACTATATAAAAGTCTAAAATACACAAATCTTTGAATAGAGTTGTTAAACACTTGTAAACACACTTTTAACCAAATTAATTTGAAAAAAGTCTATTCACTGAAAACAAAACAACAACAACAACATTTTAGTTACTGCACTCTGGCTTTGCATTGCTGTAAAAGGTTCTAATAGTAATGCAAAACCAGAATGCACTAACTACATTTTTGGGGTCAAAGGTCAAATAAATCGTCACGATTTTTGAGCATAAAAAATACATCATCAATACATGTAGAAATAAGTGTCATATCACTTACCTACCTATAACCCGTTTGGCTGGCCAGTTAAAACATGTTAAAAAACTTTAAAGCAGTTTTTCTCAGTTTTACTCCTTGTGTAGTTACTGCAGTGAGACTTTGTAGGGCATCACTGATGCTCAGTGTTGGTGGAAGTATTGATAAAATCTCTAAATACTCTAATACACTCTATTTAATTTAAAAAGTAAAAGTATCAGCAAGATGTACTAAGTATTATCTTTCTTACTGTTTTTCATTATCATTAGAAGTAATGAATTAACATGTAGACTTTATTGTTGCAGCTCAGATTACTTTATCTGCTTTAGTTAAATTTATAAAACAGCTGTCGGATAAATGTAGTGGAGAAAAAGTTATATATTCATGTAAAGTACAAGAGGTAGCTTAAAAACTGTGTGTAGTGTTTGAGTCCCTGCAGCAGGTTGGAGGCTGTTGGATTAACCCTCGAGGCACCTTAGGGACCAAACGTGTACATTCAGATAATTTAATGTTTTTGATTCTCAATATATCGGTCAGTTTAAAGGCTAATTGTATGAAACTTGGCCAAGGTTTGTTTTTTATTATAATTTTTAAAAATCCAAAATTCCTCTTTTGCAAGGTGTATGGAATAGGAGATACACATAACACTCACACTATGACCCTTAACCCTTTATCGGGCGAAGAACCGCATTTTGGTAACTTCAGCGGATATCCAAAATGGGGTCCCCATGTCTCTCTGTGAGGTCGTACAACCACACGGATTTCTTGTGCTACGTCACAGACAGTGACACCATGACATTTGACCAATCAATATGATAATAATATAATAAAATTAACTTTATTGACCTTGACCTCCAATGTAAAAATGAAAACTTTTGAAAGAAATCTGCAAGAAACAGTTGCACAAACAGAGTTATTCTTCAACGGCTTGTATGAGGAGAATTTGACTATGACGGCATATTAGGGCCAAATATGAATAAAAATAAAAGTACAAACCCAGGGGTGGAGGTAATATTTCGAGAAATAAGTTGCAAATTTACTAGATTAAAGTGGCAAATCTAGGAGAAAAAAATGTGCAGATTCACCACTTTAAATCTCATAAATCTGCACATTTTTTTCTCCTAGATTTGCCACTTTAATCTCGTAAATTTATTTCTCAAAATATTACCCCCCTCCCCCGTTCCACAGTCCACATTCTGGCAGTATGTAATATTCTCTAGGGTTGAAATTTGGAATTTGCAAGTATTTCAATGAGTGTCCTATTAAGGGTTGAGGCCCGTTTTGGTCCCATTGACTCCCATTATATACAGATATTTTTGATACACTGTAATTGAAAAATGTTTTTCCTATGAATACCTAATAAATCTAAGCATCTCCCTTCAAAATAAAGGGACAATAGGTTTTAGGTTTGATGACCCCCTCAAACCACCAGGGGCAGCAGAGCTAAATTACATACAGTTTCAATGGAGGCCTGCTTCTCTTAGCTTGCAAAATGCATGACAGTGAAAAAGCTTAACACCATAACAAATGGTCTTAGTGTGTTGGGATTGATATAAAGGAGTTATCAATTATTAACCTAGTCAAGGCTGTTAACCTCACCCTAAATATTCCACTTTTTCCCTCCTTATTTTTGAAAATATTGCATATTTTTTGCTTTTGCCCTCGAGAAAATCAGGGGTTCTTACGACAAAAACACTTTAAAACATAAAAATTGAAAAATAAATAAAAACATTTTTATATCTATGTTAGGTCGGAAGCTGCTAAAAGGTTTGATGTGGTGAAAGTGAATTTTTTTTTTATATATCACATATTTATGACACTTGTATTAGAGGGACCGTTTCGGGACCATAAAGTGTAAAGTGTGAGGTAATTTTAAAGAGGCCTCGAGGGTTAATGTTACACACACTTCAAGTGTATAATAACTGTTTTTACAGTTATTGAACAATTACTTCCTGATGTTTTTTCATAATTATGTATGTTTGTAAGGATGAATACTCGATAATTGATAATCTTCTCTGGTTATTTCAAACTTTATTTTTATTTTTTTTATTATTTATTTATTTGTTTTATTATTATTTCATTAATGTATTTATTCATGTATTTATGCTTATTATTTAAAACTACCATTGATTTTCTTTTTATTTAATTGTTTATCTATTATTGTTTCATTGTTATATTTCTGTAAATAGTTATTATTATGTCATATTATTTCAGTCATTAATTTATTATTTATCATTTAATTGCCACAGATTGACGTTGCTGCATTTTATTTTATTATATTTCTGTGTTTATCTCTGTATCTATTATTATTTCTATTTATTCCAGTGTGTTAGATCATTTATGCTGCTGATGAAGATGACATTTTTTCACAAGGAATCAGTAAAGGTCTGTAAGTATTATCAGTAAAATGGAGTTATAATATTAAATATTAAAGTATAAAAATGTCGCTGCCGGCTGTTCTACTTTTGTTTGATATAATTCGGCTATTTAACTATTAACTCATTATTTTTTTCATTCTGGATTAATCTTCTGATTATTTCATTTGTTAAAATCGTGAAAATATTGAGAACTGGAGCCCAAAGTGACCTCAACATTATTACTAATACATTAACTTTATTCATTTTATTCAAAGGAAAACCAGGAAATGTTAATACCACAATTCCAAATACAGTTTTGATCATTTCATTAGACTGAATATAGATTATTATGTTGCCCTTGTTGTACACATTAAAAGAATTAGAGACATTTGGATGCATTTATTAATCTGCTATAAAATGACAATTAGTTGGATTGTTCAGCAATTATGTTCTTTACCTTATTGCTGTTCACTAAAATAATGCCTTGGCTCTCATCATAATCATTTTATGTGTATTTTTAGAACAATTAACATTATTGAGAGGAAAAGCAGGAAATGTTTTACCTGCAAAATTACTTCAAGATATTCAGAAAACTGGAGCCAATGTATTGTTGACGTTTAGTATAATCAAACAGATTTTTTTTCCAGCCACTTTACTGAAAAGCTGTAATGTCTAACTGCTGTTTATTTTCTTAATACATAGAATATAATTAGCTGACACCAACTATTATATCAGTGTGGGATTCAGGCCAGTGAACCGCCTTAATAAAGACGCTGTGGGCCGAACAATGAAGAGGATGATGATTTAATCTGCTCGCTTAATGAAAAGAGCACACACGCACGCACGCACGCACGCACGCACACGCACACACACACACACCCCTTTCTTATTCATCAAATATTACCGGTTCTGGTTCTGGACTTTTTAGTTTAATTACGATTTCTTTGAACATTTTTTGTACATCAAATTTAAAGTTTTTCTGGAAAAAAAGAGAACTGCCTTAATTTTACATGCAGCAATATGATGTGTTTTTACTTCACTGTAATTAAACATTTAAGACCATTAAGCAATTGAATAAAACTGTATAAAAAAAAATCTATGATTTTCCATTATATTCTTAATTTAAACTTCAATTTTATGGTTAATATTTGTAATAAAAGTAATTAACTTGTTTTTATGGCATTTGGATTAAATGTAGAAAAAAGGAAAACCCTGTAGAAAAAACATAAACATGTAAATTGGGCTATTTTGTCCATTTTTGAATCCTTTTCATCCTGCCTGTATACACCACTTAAAAAATGTTTAAATGCCATGTTGATATTTTTTTTTCCAGCACAACAAGTGTCTTTTGTTATGTCTTTTTTAGTTATTTTGTGGGGGTTTTTTTGGTAATTTTGTCCTTTTTTTTGTAATTTTGTGTCTTTTTTAGCCATTATGTGTCTTTTTTGTCATTTTGTGCCTTTTTGTGCCTTTTTTTGGTAATTTTGTGTCTTTTTGGTCATTTTGTGTCTTTTTTTTTTGTCATTTTGTGCCTTTTTGGTCATTTTGTGAATTTTTTAGTCCTTTAGTCCAATAGTGCAGCAGATAACCAAAACAATCGTTCAGTTTGTGATAAAAGCCTGAAATTTGGTACACATATAGCCAAAGGCATACCGAAAAGATTCGGATATGGAGGCATCATGAATTTTCAACATGGCGCCCATGGCAGCCATTTTTCAAAATGGCCACCAGCAACGCCTGTTTTCTTATGAGTGACAGACATAATGTGATATTTTAATATGTCTAAACATTTAGACATATTTACCATATATTGTACTTGGTAAATGTCTATAGGATAATTGAAAAGTATCATTTCATATTCAAGATGGCCGCCATTTCCCAAGATGGCAGCCGTCACTTGTATGACGGTCTGATATGTATGATTTCAGTGTCAAATCAGTCATCGTTTATGATGCAGAAATCAAATTCTGAACTTAAAATTGGCCGGAAGCATCCTTCTACCTCACAACTGAACATGACTACTGTTTCTCTCAAAATGGTAGCCCATATCTGCAAGAACTGAACCATTCAATGAATGGAAATGTAATAGAGTGGATGGAAGCACAGCCAGGGCACACTGGCGACACCACTGCTGTGAAACTCAGCATGGGGTTCAGTGCCAGCTAAATACACTCCTCTAGTCTTAATAATGCCATATTTCTGTAATGTGCTGGTTGTGGTGATAGTTTAGTGGTAGTGTAGTTTAGTTTCCTAAATGCTATCTAATGTTAGCCCCACATCTACTATAGTTTATTAATTTAGATGTAGTTAGATAGCCGCACCTGAATGGACAGGATGTGCCAGCGTGGGAGAGCCGAGCCAAGGGTAATGGGGCTTTATATGACTTTCATATAGTTACCCGGATGGTGTACAGATCGCACAGGAATGAAATGGCATTGGATGAACAATCGGGCTAGGTGTAGGGCAATTTTCTTGTCCGAACCTAGTTGTATCCCATACACAAATGTGTTACTGTTGTCCCTGGTAGTAAACGGTGGAAAAAGGATAAACCATCTGCCTTTACTGCAAACATTTTTTTGGTTGAGAAAATGTCGAAGAAATTACAACTTGTGAATTTTGATGGTCAAGGACCATCAACTTCTTGCGCAGCCAAGACTGACTGGAAGCTCTGTATTATTTGCCAAGAGCACACAACATTTTTAATCTTTTTTTTACTTTCAAAACACTATCATTCTCAATGAAGAATTTTAAATATTGCAAATGTGAACAATGGTGTCAAATATAACATATAAGAGGGTTCCATCCAGTTCTATCATTTTATACTAAATATATTTGAGCTTGTCTCCAGTTTTACTTGGTATATCATCATCAAACTGAAACTGGCCTCATGGAGTTTACAGCCAGAACTTTAGAGGTACATTTACAGTAGGGCTCCACGCTGCTTTGTTTTCTAGTCTGGATGTCATCAAGAAGTCTGGATTTGGAGCTTTTGGAGACTCCAGAGGGTTAAAATAACTTTACTTATAAATATAATCTCCTGGCCTAGAGGTTGGGCTTGTAACCGGAGGTTCGCTGGTTCAAATCCCAGGAATAAATTGCCCTTGCGCAAGGCACCAAATGCCCCCACTGCTCTTGGGGCACAGAAGTGCTGCCCATTTCTCCTAAGCATGATGTGTTCATTGTTTTGTCAAAAAGATGGGTTAAATGTAGAGGTTGAATTCCCCCATAGTGGGACTAATAAGGGAATCTTAATGTTCTGGGGAAGACTTTAAATGCGGAACACCTTCAGGAAGTACAGTAAAGTTCTGTTAACATTTAGACACCATGATAGCTACAGAGTGGATCAGAATGAATGAGTTTGGAGATGCTCTTGTCAACCACCTATTTTCCACACACATGCAGTTTCCTTTTAACGAACACAATAAGAGCAGGTTCATGCCATCTGCAGAGCCCTGAAGTACCTGCAAACTCTGGCCACCATCTGCAACGATTCTTTCAGCATCTGTTGTCTTTTCTTGCTCAGGAGACAGAAATTTGGCAAATAAAACTGATACACATTGATAACATATAACAGGGATAGGCAACCTGAGGCCCGGGGGCCGCATACGGCCCGCCCCCTCACTTGAAGTGGCCCTCAGTACAACTACATGCATTTGAGCATGAAATCTTAAAAGTGCAGTGTAAAAATGCACAAAATTACTTCTTGCAATTAATGTTGGTTTGCTGTTCTTGCACTGAAAAAAAAAAGAAATCACAGTAAGTGGTTATATTTTATTTGCTTCAAACCTTTTGTATTCCTATTTATACTGTTATACATGCATTTGAGCATGAAATATGTTCAGTTACTGCACTGTAAACATATTTAAAATTGCAGTTTCATCATATCTGGTTAAGTGCACGGTCCTATATGTGGCCCTGTGGTAGTGTACATGAAAAATTGTGGCCTCCTCCAGCATTTAAGTTGCCCATTCCTGATCTATAACAAACTCTCAAGGTCAAAACACTTATTTTATATATAATATATCCTGCATAAAGACAAAAGCTTCTGATATGAGCAGCCAGGCTACTGCTAAAAAAATCATGGAAATCATTACTTTTTCATTAGGATGACAAATGATCTTGCCAAGATAAGCAGAAAACGGCAACAGCTCTGAGGAACAGGCAAACTACTGATGGAAAACACTGTGGACTCACTTTCACATGTTTCCTGCATAAAAATGTGTTTCCCACTGCCTCTGGTTAACAGTTATACATGTTTTGAGGCCAAAAATCACCTTATTTGCAGAGATAATTACAAAGTGGCCAGAGCTCTCAGGAACAGGAAAACTACTGATGGAAAGCCAATAAATCACTGTGGGGTTTCAATGGGACTAGCTCTGACATGTTTCCTGCATAGAAATAAAGTCATATACATTTTTATAATTATTAATGATAATTATTCATAATTGTTATAGCCATCTAATTACTCATTTGAACCACGAGACCCACACAAGTGGTGCTCAAGTTTGAAACTTAAGAAAACCCAAACAACTGCTTAGGGCAGTTGGTATAAATGGTGAAATAATAATAATTTTTAGTGATACTTTTATAGAAGGTTCCTTCACAGCTTCACAGACATATTGACGAGTGGGGTTTTTTATTTCACTTTCATAAATCAAGACATTCCTGTTATAAGGGTTATACAAAGAATGCTTTGATGAACTAAAAAAAGTATATTATCATCTTATCATGCTTGTTAAGAGTTTAACCAGGTTATCTAGTGTTCCAGTGGCGGAGAATGAATGTCAAAATCCCTATGATACATCCTAATGAGCCCCTAAAACGGGAGAAATATTAATCAAACCTGCATGATTAAATTTCCTGATGCAACAATTAAACAATTCATGGTTCTTTATTTTTAACGCATTCATCAGTTAGCAGAAGGAAAACATCACAAAAAAGAAAAAACATGAGTTCACAAAATGTAACTTTTAAAATCCCATTAACTCAGTAAAATCATTTCCACAGCACTGTAGAAATCACCCTGCAATTACTCCTAATATGTAAATAAATGTCACTGTATACACTGATTAGGCTTTAAAAAAAATCTGAGAACACTAAATCATTCGGGTCTATACTCCAGGAACTATGAACATCTATTCATTGTGTTTTATGTTGATCCTTCCAAAAGTTGTTAAAATATCTTCTGCTGGACCAAAGTGCTGGGCTGACTCATTGCATTCCTGAGAGCCATACCTTGTTGGACCATCTTACCATTGCATGGTTCCGTTACTTATTTTGTCTGCATACATGGTTGAAAAAGCACGCTAAAGTGCCCTCAAGAGTGGTGAAAACAAGAGGAAGTGCCTTATTGGCTGCTCTTTACAAGTGCCTCTAGGGTGCCCCTTCATACAATAAATTATGATGATGTGTCCTCTAGAGAAGAAAATTTGATAACGTGCCTTAATGAGTGCCCTTGTAGTGCCCTTCTGCACATCTGGTACCTCCGAGAGAAAGTGCCTTATTGGCTGCCCTTTACACATGAAAAAAATGATTGATTGCCCTCTAGGGTGTCCCTTCATACAATAAATTATGATGTGCCCTCTAGAGATTCTATAATACAGTGTCATTAAACAGTGAAAAATGTTATGTGAGATTTTTGCTCTCATTTAGCTCTCAAAGTGCACAAGATTGATTAGTTAAAAATGTACAAATTTTCTCCAGGGCGGCATGTCCCCGGACCCCCGAGATGGTTCGGTTTGATGGTTTTAATTGTCATTAAACTATCATTAATTACTTTGATCTGGATCTCCTTTAACTTAATGCTAATCATAATCAAGAATGAGAACTATTTCAACCACCATGCATCATAGCTTTTTGCTGCTGGTGGGCCCCATGTTGTGCAGAATTTTTATTTTTCACCCCCGCCCTCCAAACAGTCTGAGTCCACCAATGGCTACAGCAGTACTCTGAGCTTAATGCTAGAGTCAGCATGCCAACATGCTCACAACGATCATTCAGACGTGCTGAAGTTTAGCAGGTCGGCTATAATATTTATCACGCTCATCTTAGTTTAGTATGTTAGCATGCTAACATTTGCTAATTAGCACTAAAAGTAAAGCTGAGGCTGATGGAAATGTCATTGGTTCTGTAGGTATTGGCAGGTCCTGATGATGGCGCTAGAAGAAAAGTCAGAGGATCACCAGTTATCTTAATTCATCCTGAAGGTACACAAATCTGTTTATTAAATTTCATGACAATCCATTCAATAGTTGCCCAGACATTTTACTCAAAACCCCATGTCCAGTAGGACTCAGAAACCATGAATGTCTGTAAAAATGTTAACAATCCATCAAGTAGAGATATGGCACTGTATAGGCTTTAGAAGAAATCAGACAATACCAAATCATTAGGTCTATACTCCAGGAACCATGAACATCTGTACATTCATTATGTTTATGTTGATCCTTCCAAAAGTTGTTAAAATATCTTCTGCTGGACCAAAGTGGTGCATTCCTGAGAGCCATACTGCTTGAGATGATCCAAACCTTATTGGATCATCTTACCATTGCATGGTTCCATTACTTATTTTGTCTGCATACATTCATATCATTATTTATTTCATTATGTGTTATGTATTCATGCAAAATTGAACACTTTGGTACAGTTTCTACATGGTAAAAGTGAAGACCATGACAGAAAGCAACATGAAGCACTGAAGCAAGTGGATAATGTAGCCAACAAATATAAGCACATTTCTTTCTTTAGCTATCTTAACGACATCAGTTCATAGTTAAGATAACTTAACTTTACGCCCTCTTTACCCAAAATAATACTTGCCCATCTCTATTACCTCTGATTGTATTTACATCACAGGATGGTTTGGATAGATTGACTGTTGCCTTCAAGAGCTGCCTATGTTAAAACTCATGCACACTTGTCTTGTAACAAGACAAAGTGACACAAGCCAAAATTTGGTTCAATTTACCTCTACCTATGAGCAATTTATTCTTAGAGAGAACAATCAAATAGCTGAAAGATTTTTGGCATCAAATGAACTTCATACACTTTCTATGGACCATCCAAGTGCTTAATTATTGTTTTCCTGACCGCCTTCAGTGACTTATCCCCGCACTTATCCACGACTTACTGCCATGTTAGGAAACAAAAATCTAAACACTTAGAATAAAAGAGAGATTGCATGTCAAATCAATAAATACAGTATTTTCCTCTTTTGAGGAGCACTCTATTATAGTGATTGGTCCTTTTGTACAATATGAGGATAGTATGTGTTAAAAGCTTTGGCAGTGGTCATGAAGATTCTCTGTTGAGAAAGCTCAGAAAAAACAGAAACACTGATGAAAGTGAAATTTTCACACAGAATTGCGAACTTAAGATTACATATTACATTAATGAACAAAGTGGCCCTCATTTATCAAACTAGCGTATGTCAGAAAATGAGCATAAAGTGGGCGTACGATCATTTCTACTCAAGGCTCGGCATTTATCAATGTGGACGTGAGCGGAGGGTACGATCAGATCTCAGTCTGCTCTCAGCTCGTGTACGCAGGTTTGAGTCAGCGTGAAGTCCACACGTCTGAGTCTGAGAATTGATCTTAGACTATAGTATCGATGCCTGGAGCTGATAAAACTCTGTGGTGTTTTGATTTTAATGGTGACAAAGCAAAACATGTTTAGACTACATCATTTATCATTAAAACATCATTTAAAATAAATACATCCTGCGATCGTGAAATTCTTTAACCAGAATACCAGCCGAGGATATTAAATGTTGTTGTCTTCTGCTGTTTACTGTTATTATTATTATTATTATTATTATTATCCAGCTCTGAAACCGGAGCGTCAGCGTCTCCTTCACCAGCGGTGCTGCCCGAATAGAAACATTTCCAATCAGCCACACACTCCTCTGACTGGGACAGAATTATTACGAAATGTAAAGAGGTGAATAATATCTTCATCATAATAGCTAATAATAACAATATTTAGATATTATATAGATTATTAGGCTTTATATATCACAATGTATAAATGAATTACTCACACCTCACCAGGAGATGAATGCTCCACTGCTACTCTGCTGACAGCACCACTAATTTACTTCCTTTTCACTTTTTATGCTGCCAAACAAAACCAGTTTGTTGTGTTGCAGCTGTTGGATGTCAACATTTCACTTTCTGACTCTGAGGAATTCCTCTTCTTTTGGATTAAAACTTACTTTAAAACATTGTTTACCTCCTTCAATCAAAAAGCTGTGAAAACTTCTAAGTCCGTGCTCCAAATGTCAAATATTCATTGAACTTGTTAGAGTTTATAACTATAAGTACTTTTATTTCATAAACCTCTGTCGCTGCGTATTTCTGTAATATGTCTATATTGCCCCTATTGTCATTTGTAACGGGGCACTTTGATAATAAAGTTGACTTTAGGGGGAAAAATCCTCTTTTTGGCCGTATTGCGTCCTTCGGTGTCGTAAACTCTGGAGGCGAGCCATCTGAATCAGGTATATATTATAAATATATTATATATATTAGGGCGTGGTATTTAAATGAAGCTTGTTTGGAACCACCACATTTATCAACAGCCGATCATTCTAGCGCTGTGATTGGCAAGATATGATCATTTGATAAATCACACAGGGACCCTGTCGTAAGATGAAATATACGATCAGATCTGCACTTGTTTGATAAATGAGGGCCATTGTCTCCTTTGTGCGATGCAAAACTTAATTCAGTAGATTACTTTAGGATAGTCCAACCACAACATATGAACAATGGTACTACTTTAAACTTGTGCGTTCAAGATTTACTTGATATCCTGATGGCTGAAGGTCAGTTTCACAGTTCAACTGTAACCAGAACTAAGCAGGACTTCAAGCCTGTGGTATCCAACCTCTATCCACAAACTCTTGTGAACTAATTAAAAGCTGATTAACTAATTAAACCCAAAAAAGCTTTATATCACAGCTTCCCTTTATTTTAATTGTTCTAACATGTATGTACAAAATGAAACAATGTTCAGTGTTTCCCCTAGGAAGTGCATGAGTTATGTTTTGGGCTGTCAGAAGATATTTAGGATGTCCCATGATGAGATAGGAGCTTTAGACACATACATACACAGCTTTTTGTGTTGAATTGTGTTAAATAATATGCTTCAGAAGACATATAATACAATATGAAATAATGTCAAATTAAATCAAAATTATGGGGAAAAAGACAGCTAGTGTCAAAAATAAGAAGCTTAATTGTCAAAGCTCACATCCTGCCTTGAAGCTTTTTATCCACTTGGGCTTCTGAAAAAATAACTGTGAAGCTCTTTCCTTATATTATTGGGCGTGACTGATGTCCCTAAAGTGAGTTCATTGCTAAAGTAGCAAACACTATTAACTGTTGCCACATCAAAAATGTTAACAGTTAAGTTTAGCTTATGAAATCATAACAGAAAACATAAATCGGTATATCATTCGTTCTTTCCATTTTCAATTGGCAATCAAAAATCAGATAATGAAAAATGTACTGTTTTTTTTCTTATTTGTTTTCTATTATGAAACAAAAAACGAACAAAATGCTGACTCCAAAGGCGCCATTTAAAAAAAAAAAATCCACAGTGAACAGTTCTGTGAATATCATGCAATTAATCTTCTTTCCATATTTATCTTATTTTTTGGCCTGGTTGTGTAGCACTTTATTCTGAAAACTGAAAACCGACCGTCGACACAACAAATACATTTTCGGCGCGTTTTATACTGAAAAAAAGTGAAAAAGAATGACAGTAATATGTTTCTCCTTCATGTCAGCTCACTTGGCGCAGTTTCAATGAATTTACCATAAATATCACAATACGGGCGCACTACATTATATATTATTCATTCATTCATTACCATTAACCGTCCTATTATATATTATTATTAATATTATTATTATTATATAGGGACAGCTGGTTTGACTACAGAGAAGAGAATGACGGCTCACTTGACCACAGTCAAACTTCCGGGTCACGTAAACCCGACCAATTAAATATTAAAATCAAATTCAGTCCTGGTGCCCGTTTTTCCATTTGGTATTTTTGATCAGAGCCTAATATTGAAATATGAAAAAACAAGCATATTTTTCGTTTTTTGTGTTATAATAAAAAAACAAATAACAAAATAACCAGTCAATTTTTCATTATTTGATTTTTGATTGCCAATTGAAAATGGAAAGAACGAATGATGCACGCATTAACAAAGCCTAATGATGGGCATTTTTTTTAAAAGCCGTGGTAGGTAATTTAAGAGCTGATATCTGGCCATTTTCCATGGTTTTCTTGATAATAACCAAAACCATTATCAAGAAAACCATGAAAAAAATGTCTAGATATATAGATATAGCTCTTAAATTAAACTCTTATCATCTATTTTTGTTGTAATCATTATATTTGTCAAAACAAATTTAAGTCGTACCAGGCATTAAATGAACAAGAAGAAAGAAACCAAGGGTGGTCTAACAATTTTTTTCCATGACTATATATATATATTCTAAATTAAAAGCTAATTTAACTTAAAGCGTTATGCCATAACGTGATCATCTGAGACAGGGACTTCTTAGTTAAACCAGTTCACAAAAGCATTATACCAGTCAAAACACTGCCTCAAAACTTACTATATACTATGAAAAATATGAATCTGACCAAGGTCTTGCAGCATAGCCTAGCTCTTTGAAGATTTCCTCCTCATCTCCGATGCCCCTTCTGCTTTTTATTCCTGGCAGGCGTCCTGATTGGCTGACTGGCAGCTCCATTCTCCAGTGAGGCAGGAACTGGAGCTGCTGGTGGAGAGGTGGGAGAGAAAACGTCTTGCTCTCCATCAATGCTGGACTTAAAAGGTCCAGCTGGGGAAAATTTAAGAGGACTGAAAGAAACAGACAAAAGAAAAAGACAAGTTATACGATTATAATACATAAGATTATTCAAAAGGAAGAATATAAATAAAATTATACATATTTTTTTCATCTTCTTTATGAGAACAAAAGTAAACAAAAATCATCATAATGTGTGTGTGTGTGTGTGTGTGTGTGTGTGTGTGTGCGGTCTTGTACTTCCTACGTAGTGAGGACCGGAAAATTTTATTTTATTATTATTTTTTTCGGCTGGTCCTCACTTCTTTAAAGGCTTTTTTGAGAGTTCAGACTTTATTTTAGGGTAAAAGGTTACAATGAAATGAAAACTAGAATTGAAAAATAATTTTCATTAACATTCTCATAACTAACTGAAACTGTATTGTGTGGTTACAAAACTAACTAAAATTATAGTGAAAATGTCCTTCGTTTTCGTCTTTGTCAACTTTTTTCATACATAATGAAGATGGATCAGGAAAAGGAAATAAAAGCAAAATTTACTGTGTCCTCTTTAAATCTCCCACCAAACAAATACCATATTACAAAAAACTAAATCTAATAAAAACGAAACTAAAACTAAAGCATTTCAATAAATAAATACTAAACTAAAACTAGCAAACTGACTCTAAAAACTAACTAAAACTAAATGAATTTGAAAAAGAAAATTCACAACGAAATTAAAACTAAAACTAATGAAAAATCCAAAACTATTATAACCTTGCAAGGGAATTCACTATTACAATGAGGGCCCTCACAAAGATAGAAGTACAACAATGTGTGTGTGTGTGTGTGTGTGTGTGTGTGTGTGTGTGTGTGTGTGTGTGTGTGTGTGTGTGTGTGTGTGTGTGTGTGTGTGTTACCTGATGGGTGTGCGTGGACTGCTGTTATGGCGGCGTACAGGTCGTGTTCGGGGTTCGAATGAGAAGCCTTCTTTAAGACTCTCTAGGACTGATGGAGCCACGTAGGTGAAACCCTGTTGGAAAAAGATTGTTGCTTCACAACAGCCATTCAAAGATGAATATATTACCATGTTACTGACTTTTAAACAGATGGGCCTTTTTTCCCCAATATAATATTATCCTTTCATAGGCTATAGCATACTCAGGCTTAAAATAACTTTCAATGTAGGGCTTAATATGAAGTTACATAAGTCCCCATATTAGCCATTTCATTGTAGTCAGAGCATTTTTTCAAACTTGATCTCACTGTATGAAATGACCAGCTGTGACCTGTAGGATCAACATGCCCTATGCTGGATAAGCTATTACAGGTCCCATGTGATTGCAAGTGGCATCCCCCAGGGCTTACAAGTGGGGCCACTGCAGTAGTGTCTTAAACCTGCATTCCAATGACCAGCAATTGGTGATGCCACTGGTTGCAGAAAGAACTCAGGTTGTATGTAAGTCATTACAAAAAATTGACATTATCATAATTCATGGTCTCAATCATAGTTTCAAGTCTTTTTCAATATATTTCTATTTTGTGAATGATGGTTGCACTTATTTTTCCAGCTATTTTATGTCTTTGTAGTTCCACTGTTCAATAAACTGAAATGCACATATGGTGACAGTAAGAAAATGGACCGATGGTCACAAACTGTACACTTTAAAAAATGTCTGTAGATTTTACGGTGAAAAACCGCTAAACCATGACAGTAAAAGACCATAAAATGATGAATGGGTTAATTCAGTTTCAGTAGCAATGAAACACTGTAAATTTATATATCAGCCAAAACAGTATTTTTACAGTTTTTGTTTTTTTTTAAATACATTACTCCACAGTAAAATACACTGGCACTGTGTTTGTAGCAAAAAATTACTGTACTATATATAAAAGCCATCATTTTTGCATTTATTTTTTTGTAAAAAATACTCACTGTTAAATGTACTAAACACCACGTCTCTATCAAAAATATACTGTATTATTTAATGGTAAAATCTTTAATTCATGCAGCATTTATAACGTTTTTTCTTGTCAATTATATGGCAGAACAGCGTTTCTTTTGATGGAATTTTTTTTTTTTTATGGTAAAATATGGAATAAAATGGCAATCTTAAACGGGAAATCAACAGTGCTAATATCATTTTTACCGTAATAGTACAAAAAGTTGCACCTTATTTATTACTGTAAATTTCTGGCAACCACAGCTGCTGTTTTTTTACCGTAAAAACAACAGGTTTTTTTTTTTACAGTGTGTGACATACTGTTTAAATTGCCTTAGCCTTTGTAGACTCTTGTAGATCAACCGTTATCAGTAAGTCATAATGTAGTAATAGCGAGTAGACTGACTGAATGTGGAGACTTTTATTAAATTTGCACTGAAATCTCATGCTGCACCTCATGTGTTAAATGGATTGTTTATTAGGGATCATTTGGAGGTGATGTTATTTATACGTTGTAATAAAATTAAAGTCTACTGGTTCAACCCAATGAGGTTAAATTGTGCTGTATGTGGCTGTCAAATGAGTTTGACAGCCCTTTTCTAAACCCTTATTGACTCATCTGAATCCCCATCTCAAATTTTTGACCTGACTCCTGACCTGACTGTTGACCTGGAGTGAAAGAGTTTAAAAGACACGACTGCAATGAACTTAAGTACACCATGACTAAATATTTATTAACTATTCCAGTATATACACTATACTAGACTGGGGTTTCTAGGCCCAAATAGAAGACGAAATCTTACCGCGAAGGCGAGCTCTGCACTATGGCTGAGTGAGGTATCATCTGGACTGTCCACTGGTGTCTGTCTGGTAAATCTGGTGTCAAACTGGCTTACATCCTCGTCCGACTGCTACAGAGACAGATGGGAAAACAGACGCAGACAAAAGTTAGACAGAAAAAAGTCATGGAGAGAAAAAGATTTGATTTATCAAGGTGTGTGTAGATATGAAGATGTGTAATGTGAACATGAGAGATATATACAGTAGTTGGTAATTGAGACAAAAAGTGGTAGTGAAAGAATGAGGTTTCTGAATTGACTCTTGCAACAGCTAGCACAAAAAAATTGGGTTCACGTTCCTCTTCCATCCTTCAAAACACAAACAAGACCAAACAATCCTACGGTCCTCCCCTTTTCCATATTCTGAAATGTGTTTCGCAGCTAGTGAAATATTTTTGGGTTTTGAGATATTTTCTTGTTTTCTGTGTTTTGTTTTTCATTAAATATTTTTTTGTATTATGAAATGTTTTTGCACCTCAAGAAATATTTTGACGTTTTGTAAAATATTTCTGCAGTGGACCTTCAGGGCCACCATAATTTATTTGGTTGGTTGGTTGATTAGTTACCCTCTCTATACCTGTTTTATTGGTCTTTGGGCAATCAGTCAACCAAAAAAGATCTGCTGGCCCACCGGGCACTTGCCCAGTATGCCAGCTGGCTAGTCCAGCCCTGTAAACAAGCTATTCGATAACATAATGGGCACGAAATGACAACTGATGACCTACCAGCTGTGGCTTGTATGGTGGCTCCATTTTCTTGCTCAGAAGGTCAGTCCAGTTGATGTGCCTGAAGAATGGATGTTTCTGCATCAGAGTAAAAAAGCTGGAGATTAGTTCATTTCAGAACCAGCAGCCCCCTACTACTAGGAAAACTGGTGTTTTGAATGACCACATATTCAATATATATTTTGGTTTTAGTGTATTTTGGCCTGTCTATTTACACTGAAACCATCTTAACACCAAGTACAAAGCTAATGTGATCAACTTGGTGCCACCAGTATTGGAGAATGAGCGTGAGTGAAAAAAGATCCTGTGGTTAGATACCTGGATATCAGCACAGTCTGCCTTACTGGAGCCAAGTCTTTGGGCTGGATTCTTCTTCAACAGCTGAAAAAAAAAGTTATACATCACTATAAAGATTGGTGATTGTATGCTTCAGTACCCAAGTTTTGTAAAACAATCTCAATTTTCACAATATTGTTTTAATATGCAGCCATACCAAGAAAATACAGGCAGAATAATTAATCTGTCCCCACTAACTGTGTTATAATCAAAGTGTCAAACTAGGTTTAACTGATTTTAATTCATATGGACATTTTTATGTTAATAAACAGAAATTTGCTAAAATATTGGTGACATTCTAGACCAGATATGGACATACCTAAATACCAGCTCTTCAGCTACAAATGATAATAATGCTGATAATGATAATGATAATAACAAATGCATTGCATAAAAAAGGCAGGTTAAGGGGGATATGTTTTGTTCTTTAGTTTTTTTCTGTGGGATGGCACCTTTTCAGAGGAGGGAGGGAAATCAAAATACATATAAAAACAAAAGGCTGGCATGGAATTGCTACTAATGTGCTCTATCAAATAACACACAACCTGTTTTGTGTTATTAAATGAATTGAAATAGACAACGAAATAATTATTTTGATTAATTATTTCATTGTCCTCGCTGCAGTAGGACAGTAGGGATGCGGCAGCTGGGGGGTGTAGCCGATGGGACAAGGCAGCTGAACGGAAGATATTATGGACAGAGTTATGGAGATCTGAGCCACACCGGATCAAGTTCCTCATTTAGTCATTTGTATGATGTCCTCCCAAGCCTGTCCAACCTCTTCCGCTGAAACTTGGCTGAGACTCCACTGTGCCCTCTCTACCAGAGAGGTGGATCACTGGAGCACATCCTGAGCTGCTGCCCAAGGGCACTAGGAGACGGGCTCCACTGGAGCCAGCTCAGCACCAGGCCCCAGCAGAGCACCATATGTTGTCTACAACAAGAGATGCCCCAGGCTATTGAAGTGACCATGGACGATCCTCGAAGTCATCTGGAGAAGGGGGAAGGTGGCACAGCAGTGGAGACACGCAGAGGGTTTCTGGATTACAAAGGAGGAGAGTTCAAGTACCATGGAGCAGTTCAGGGTCATCTCACACGTTGAGAGCAAGATATTCTTTAGCATAGTTGCCTGGCACATGACGGAGTTCCTCGTGAAAAACACCTACATTGACACCTCTGCACAGAAGGAGGGGTTCCAAAGGTTGAGAAGGGCATTACCACTGGTTGCACCATTTCTGTGATAGTGTTTGCCTTGGCCATGGGCTTTTCTCATTTCCTTTATTTTGCATCCCCGCTTCCTTCACTTGCATCGTTCACTTGTGTCTTAGTGCCGCCCACCAGGGATGCATGGATAGACGCAGGGAAACAAAGCGAGGAGAGGAGACGTTTCAAGATGGTGGAAATAACAGTTCATGAAAGGTAATAAATCTTCTAGAACGTTTTTTCTTTACATAATTATAAATGTAGAAAGATGTTTGTGGTCTTTTTATTGTGTAGACCCACAATAAAACACATTTTTAACTACATGGCAAATCATATAAATAAAATATAAAACTTGTGAGTGACACACTTGAGTTTAATCTGTTATCTGCTTTCACTCCGGTTTGAAACTACAGTGATGTTGCGATGTATAAGATCAGTTTGATCAGCTACAGCGTCTCGTCAATAACCGATGTCCAGTCAGAGGGCGGGGCCACCGCTAAAAAACTTCCGCATAGGATGCTCTCATGTACCCTCGCTCATGGCTCCTTCGATATGCCTCCTCTATCCTCTATCCTCCGAGCACAAATAAGAGTTTTGGGATGGTTGTAAAGGTGTCGCACTTGAAGAGCTTTCGGTTCAAGCGAGGATTGAGGATAGAGAGACATAAAATAAGGGAAATGAGAAAGGCCCCATGAATATGCTGGTGAAGCCAGCAGAGGTGGAGTGCAGAGGCCCACTCACCAACTCAGGTATGCGGCATCCCTCCATCAGAGCTTTTATGGATGATCTGTCGGTGACAAAAGTATCAGTCCCGGGCTGTAGGTGGAACCTCCAAAGCCTTGAGTGTCGGTGTAGAAGGGGAAGGTTACAGACCAGTTTCGCTTCTCACTAGTAGGCATCCAGATACCATCTTTGGCAGAGAAGCCAGTTAAGAGCCTGGGCAAGATCTACGACTGCACCTTGAAGGACACTGGAGCACTCCAAGCAACAACGGAGGAGTTGGGAACCTGGCTGACAGCGGCTCTGGCCACTACTGGTCTATGATGTGCCAATGACCTCCATCGAGTGCTTCGAGAGGAAGGTCAGCTGTCTCCTGCGGAAGTGTTTGGGCCTACCGCAAAGCTTCAGCAGCATCCCTGTATGGGAGGATCAACAAGCTAAAACTGCCCTTCAGTAGCCTGAAGGAGGAGTTTATGGTTACCTGAGCAAGAGTTATGCTGCGTTATAGGGACTCCAGGCTCACGAGGCAGTCGACCAGGCTGAATCCTGGTTTCGACACAGCGAGCTGGTGGGAACAGTGGCATCCGGACAGGCAGGTCTCGGGAGCAAACCAAGACCTTACTACAACAAGGCCTAGGAAAAGGAAAGGCGTCAGGTGATTCAGGAGGAAGTCTGAACAGGGGTGGAGGAGGCTCGCTGCAGTAGGCTAACCGGATAGGGAGACGGGCGCTACCGCTGGCGCCATGACCAAGCTGTGAGTCATGCAGAGATCTTGACAACAGGGATCTTCACCAGTAAACACCATCAACCAACAAGGCAGTCCATCACCTTTGTTAGGGCTGGGGAGAAGCCACGGGACTGGCAGCTGAAGGTTGACCTAGCTCAAATTCCCAGAGAACATCGCAATGACCACACTCAGGCCAGACATGGTCCTGGTGTCAGAAACAACAAGGCAAGTGGTCCTGCTGGAGTTGACTGTTCCCTGAGAAGACCGGATGGAGGAGGCCTTTGAAAGGAAGAGGGCCAAATACAAGGAGCTGGCAGACAAATGCCTAAGCAGGAGATGGAGGACCCGATTCAACCCCATTGAGGTTGGATGCAGATGACTCTTCATTCAGTCTCTCATCAGGGCACTCAAGATGCTGGGAGTGAAGGGACTGCACTACAGAGAAGCCATCAAGAACATCAGTGACATGGCAGAAAAGGCTGTGGATCAAGCGGGGAGATCGGTGGACCACACAAGCTACTTAGACACAAGTCAGGGCCTGATCAACCCCGGCTGGGTCGCCTGGGTGAGGGTGTCCCAGTGAATACCTAGTGAAGCCAGGATACATCACTGAGGATGTGTCTAAGTTGCACCGAAAGTGTATATTAGAACTAGTAAGACAATTAATTATCAACTTGGGCTGCCTTTGTGTGATAAAACAACATTCAAAATGGTTCTACTGCCAATTGTGAAATGCTAGAATTGAAAAAAAAATGACAAAAAAGATCTAAATGAGGTTTGTGTTGTGTTTGTGTGTGTTTTACAGACCTTCTTGATGAGGTCCCTGGCATCGATGGTCAGGTATGGGGGTAGATTGAGTTTACACTTCAAGATCTTATCAATGGTCTTCTTCCTGTTTTCAGCTGTGAACGGAGGCTGGTGGAGAATCACAAGAGGGAGACATTAGTTATCAGAAACAGAATGAGAAATACTTTATTTATCCCTGGGGGGAAATTGCTCTTTGTTACAGTTGCTGCTGTATAAGAATAGAAAGAAGTACTTCTCTAAACATATACAGGTAAAAAGTAAAAAGCATGCTACACTAACTTTACAACAGTATAAATACAAATGCCGGTCTTAAGTAAATAACAGCATTACATCAAAGATGCACTGCACAATGAAATTATGTGGAATTGAGCCATGACAGAAACAGGTAAACAGATAAAAAAATGTAACTCCAAGTCAATCACACTTCTGTGAAATCAAACTTAAGAGTAAGTCCACTGAAGAAGCAACACTGATTGACAATCAATTTCGTATGCTGTTGTGCAAATGGAATAGACAACAGGTGGAAATTATAGGCAATTAGCAAGACACCCCCAATAAAGGAGTGGTTCTGCAGGTGGTGACCACAGACCACTTCTCAGTTCCTATGGTTTCTGGCTGATGTTGATCACTTTTGAATGCTGGTGGTGCTTTCACTCTAGTGGTAGCATGAGACGGAGTCTCCAACCTACACAAGTGGCTCAGGTAGTGCAGCTCATCCAGGATGGCACATCAATGCAAGCTGTGGCAAGAAGGTTTGCTGTCTGTCAGTGTAGTGTCCAGAGCATGGAGGCACTACCAAGAGACAGGCCAGTACATGAGGAGACGTGGAGGAGGCCGTAGGAGGGCAACAACCCAACAGCAGGACCGCTACCTCCACCTTTGTGCAAGGAGGAGCAGGAGGAGCACTGCCAGAGCCCTGCAACATGACCTCCAGCAGGCCACAAATGTGCACGTGTCAACGGTCAGAAACAGACTCCATGAGGGTGGTATGAGGGCCCCACGTCAACAGGTGGAGGTTCTCTGGCAAATGCCAATCGTCCTGCACGTGGTTGGGCTGTAAGCACAACCCCCACCTGTTGTCTATTCCATTTGCACAACAGCATGTGAAATTGATTGTCAATCAGTGTTGCTTCTTAAGTGGACAGTTTGATTTCACAGAAGTGTGATTGACTTGTAGTTCCATTGTGTTGATTAAGTGTTCCTTTTATTTTTTTGAGCCGTGTATTTCTATCAGAAACAGATGTCCACGCTTCTTGAGGCTTTTCAGGCTAAATTTACAGTGGATTGGTTGAACTGGCCTGGAGCAGGACATCACAGAGTACAACATTTATAACATGTGTTACTTGCTGTTGCAGGCAGTTGAGGGTTGGGTTATGTGGCCATCCAGTAGGGCTAACTTACCGATCCGGTCATCATATCATACATCAGAGCCCCAAGGCTCCACCAGTCTACTGCTCTGTTGTGACCCAACCTGGTCAGGATCTCTGGAGCCCTGATAGAGAAATGATACAGAGAAAGGAGACACAAATATTAGGGGGCGGCTGTGGCTCAGTTGGTAGAGCTGGTCGTCTTCCGATCGGAGGGTTGGTGGTTCTATCACTGACCATGGCAGCCTACATGTCGAAGTATCCTTGAGCAAGATACTGAACGCAAAATTGCTCCTGATGCTGCGTTCATCGGTGTGTGAATGAATTCCCAATGGTGGCAGGTGGCACCGTTTAGGGTAGCCTCTGCCACCAGTATGAACGTGTGTTTGAAAGGGTGAATGAGTGCAGTCTGTAGTGTAAAGAGCTTTGAGTGGTCACAAAGCGACTAGAAAAGCGATATATAAGTGCAGGTCCATTTACCAGGTCCATGTAAACACAAAGTGCGGAAAATATTGGAATTAACTAACTCATAAAAAGGTCATTTCATATTTTGAAAACGATATATTATTACAGCATGTATTGTGGTAAATCAATAAATAAAGAGTATATTTGAAATAACCATATGCTAAAGCCTAATTTTATATACTCCAAACAGCGTTGCCATGGTTTGCTCAAGCTTTACTTCCACATGCAAGGATCAAAATGTAAGGCATATTGCAAATGACATAAATATTGCCGTGACCCAGATCACGATCCCAGTCCGGATAAGTGGTGAAGGACAAGGATGGATTTATTACTCTATGCCATAAAATTTAATCGCAATTTATATTTCTGATAATTTTATATATATATATATATATATATATATAATTATTCAAAACATATTCATTAGAATTCAAAAAAAGAAAGTTATTTAGAAATGTTTTGTGTGATATCCAAGACATACATAGTGTTATATAGAGTGTTACCCACATGTACTCTATGGTGCCACAGAATGTGTGTGTGACGGTTCCATCATGAATCGATTCCTTGCAGAGGCCAAAGTCAGTTAGCTTGATGTGTCCTTCAAAAGAAATAAAAAAGAAAAAAGTGTTTTGAAGGAAAACTATCCAAGGTAGTATCCATGGTGTAAGGCTAAATTTATACTTTAAATGGAAAATTTAAGAAATGACACTATCAGAAAATTGTGTTTCAACAAAGGTCTAAAGGGAGAACAGGAAACAACAAACAAATCACATTCATTAGGGTCATTTTAGGTCGTGTGGTGTGTTACCTTGGTGATTAAGCATGATGTTTTCAGGTTTGAGGTCTCTGTAAATGATCCCGTTAGAGTGGAGGTGGCCTAGAGCCAATGTGATCTCTCCTAGATAAAAACTACACACAGACACCAATTATTTTAGTCATCGATATTGGAACGACAGAATGATCTGATCTAAACTGTAAAGGTGGAACTAACAAGGAGTGAAGCAATATATCACTGTCTTTGATAAATTATAAACATAAAGGTAACACTTTACAATAACCAACTAAGTGCTGTTTATAGATGGTTTATAAACTAATTATCAACCAATTAAAAAGTGCTATACATATTTGATCTTTAAATGTTTTCAACCAATTTCTTAAAGGTATATGAATCATTTCAAAATCATTAACATACTTAAAATGGTGTTAAAAATGTTATAATGAGTGCAACTAAAACTATTAACAAACTATTCATTATAATTTAAAAGTTTGTTAATGGTAAACTAACTATAAGCTTACATTAATATACCATCCATTTGCCATTTATAAATTATTTAGTTAGTTAAACATTAATAAATTATGTATTTACCATTCTAAATGGCCTATATACGGTATTTAAATGATGATTAAACATTAATTAACTATCTGTTTACCATTTATAAATGATAGTTATTGTAAAGTGTTACCAAAATAAAAAATAAAAAGTAAAAAAATAAATACATTAGCTGATTTTTCTCAGTGTGTAAGCCAAAAAACAGTGTATAAGCTATGGGTGCTTACCAAGCAGTGTCCTCCATGAAGATGCCTTCCTTCTCCAGCTGCATGAACAGCTCCCCTCCTGGTGACAAACAACAGTACAGATGGGTCAGTGGCATGAAGGAATTAGCCTCCCATCCAGTCCTTCAATTCTCCATTCATCCTGATTTTTCTCCCTCCACATCTTCCCTTTCTGTCCCTTAAACAACTGTATGGCCATAAACCTAATAATAAAGCAAGAGATCTGTGTGCTTGTGTCTGTGAGTGAGTGTGTCCTTCACATATTTCAACAAACATTCATCCCATCTTCTTTAGACTTGGCATGTGTATTGCTGGGGACCAAGGGATGTGCATTGATGAATTTGGTGCAATTTGGAAACATGGCACAAAGTTTTATTGTAGCCAGCCTGTAGGAGCCATATATTGCTTTATTGATTGATTATTTTGTGTTTAATTTGTTTGTCTTGTTGCCATGGTTTCGGGTCACGTGAGCACCGTAGTTGACAGCTCACAGGTAGGTTATATCAGAGTGTGCTTCACCTGCACAGGAGGAGGGAGTGGTGAGTCTAGGTAGCCGTAATTTTTGTTGACCACCTTTGTTATCGCTTTTGTAATCTGCTTTGATACACGTTTGCCATAAAGCGCACACAACCGACATCATACGTGCGTGTAAAGCCGCTGATTATCATTAAAACACCTGAAACTTCTCTGGACTCAGTGTGCTTCCTTGGAGCAGCGGCAGCGCGTCAAACAAATATACAGGACCTATTATCTGCCTCACAAGCGACTTTTAAGGAACAGGAAAGCCGCAATACAGCCTAAGGCCCCGTTTACACGAGGGGAAAACGCAGATATTTCCATGCGGTTTGGCCTCTCATTTACACGAAAACCCTGTTTTTATCACAGAAAACGATTATTTCTAAAAACTCCGGGCAAAGTGGAGAATTTGGAAAGCTCCGGTTATGTGTTGTCGTGTAAACTGGGAGAAACAGGGTTTTAGGTTCTCACGCTCATTCTATGCTCCAGAAAATGCTTCACGTCATGTGAGCGATCTATGTTTACAGTTAGTTCGGCTATCATGGATGCTGTTAAGGTGGTACTCATTTTTACGTTTGTGCAAACGCTTTTGGTCTGTTTGAAATTGAAAATACAACTGCTATACTATATCAAGGAGCTGAGGCGAAGAAGTGCAAGGAGGTCATATTAGTTGTCTTGAAAGGAACAGGAAGTCGCTCATGTTATTCGCTGTTGTTGATTCTGAGGATTCTGATTGGCTTGCATGGCTGTATCCTTCTCCCTACACTGCCGCCCATAGGTTTGGCATAGTTATAATGACGATTGATGGCGTATTTATGCAGGTTGATGTAAATGACAACTTTTTTGAAAACGACGTGTGCACGATGTTATTTTTGAAAAAGAAGGGGGGGGGGTATTAGTTTCTCTAAATACCCTGCTATGTATAAACGTGGCCTCAGGCACACCTGTGTAATAACCATGCTGTCTAGTCAGCATCTTGATATGCCACACCTGGGAGGTGGGATGGATTATCTCGGCTCACTATCAGAGATTTAGACAGATTTCTGAACAATATTTGAGATAAATGGTTAATTTAAGTATGTAGAAAAAGTTTTAGATCTTTGAGTTCAGCTAATAAAAAATGGGAGCAAAGACAAAAGTGTTGCGTTTATATTTTTGTTCAGCAACAACGAAAGGGGTTCCCAGGCCAGGAGAGAGATATAATCCCTCCACCGTGTTCTGGGTCTTCCCCGGGGCCTCCTACCAGTTGGACGTGCCCGGAACACCTCTAACGGGAGGCGCCCGGGAGGATCCTTACCAGATGCCCAAACCACCTCAACTTGCTCCTTTCGACGCGAAGGAGCAGCGGCTCTACTCCGAGCTCCCTACGGATGTCTGAGCTCCTCACCCTATCTCTAAGGCTGAGCCCAGCCACCCTACGGAGGAAGCTCATTTCGGCCCTTGTATCCGCGATCTCGTTCTTTCGGTCACTACCCAAAGCTCATGACCATAGGTGAGGGTTGGAACGTAGATGGACCAGTAAATCGAGAGCTTTGCCTTCAGGCTCAGCTCCTTCTTCACCACAACGGTCCGGTACAACGCCCGCATCACTGCTGACGCTGCACCAAACCGCCTGTCCATCTCACGCTCCATTCTACCCTCACTCGTGAACAAGACCCCGAGATACTTGAACTCCTTCGCTTGAGGCAGTACCTCTCTCCCCACCCAGAGGGGGCAGTCCACCGTTTTCCGGCAGAGAACCATGGCCTCAGACTTGGAGGTGCTGACTCTCATCCCAACCGATTCACACTCGGCTGCAAACCGCCCCAGTGAGTGCTGGAGGTCTCGGCTTGATGAAGCCAAAAGAACCACATCATCTGCAAAAAGCAGAGATGCAATTCTGAGGTCACCAAACCGGATCCCTTCCTCCCCCCGGCTGCGCCTTGAGATCCTGTCCATGAAGACCACGAACAGAATCGGGGACAAGGGGCAACCCTGGCGGAGGCCAACACCCACCGGGAACGTGTTTGACGTTGTGCCGAGTATGCGGACACAGCTCTCACTTTGGTTATATGGGGACCGGATAGCTCGTAGCAACGGGCCCGGTACCCCATACCACCAAAATGTATTTTATTCAAATATACACATATTTTAATTCGAACAATTCTATCATTACCATAACATTTAACCATTTTTTATCATCAATTTTCATTCAGATTCTTTATACAAAACATTATGTTTGATTATATTCTGTTAAATTATACATTTTTAAACAAATGTATATTTCTTTTTATCAAGTTTATTAAATATGTATTGTGTATAAGTGTGGGAAAACCATGACATTTTTATCTCGACGCATTACTGTAATGAATTTGTGAACCAAAAATATGTTCAAAAATATAAAACATATTATTTTAGCACAGAACAATGAATTGTGCCTCACTATGGCTATATTGTTCATTCATATTCATATTATTTGAGTTCAGCTAATGAAAAATCGGAGCAAAAACAAAAGTGTTGCGTTTATATTTTTGTTCAGTGTATGGCATGTTTTGAACGGGCACTACAGAACTAAAAATGAAGGGATCTCTGTGTGTATATACACATTAATATTGGTCCATGGCAGGTGTCTCTCCTGTGTTTTCACAGCCCACATCCATGTGTTTATCCCTTGGAGCTTGTCTTACCACTCAGACACTCCAGTATGAGGTAGAGTTTTCCTCCAGTCTGGAAGGCGTAGAGAAGATCCACAATGAAGGGGTGTCTCACCGTCTCTAGGATCTCCCGTTCTGCTCGTGTATGGGCTGTGTCTTTAGCATTACACACGATCTTTGCCTAAAGACAAATGAACAAGACAAGTGAGTACAGTATAGGGTTGGGCAACTAGATTAATATAGTTCAGGGATGGGCAACTGGAGGCCCGGGGGCCGCATTACAGGCCCTCAGTACAACTACATGCATTTGAGCATGAAATCTTAAAAGTGCAGTGTAAAAATGCACAAAATGACTTCTTGCAATTAATGTTGGTCTGTTGTTCTTGCACAAAAAAAAAAAAAGAAATCACAGTAAGTGTTTATTTTTGATTTGCTTCAAACCTTTTGTATTCTTATTTATACTGTTATACATGCATTTGAGCATGAAATATGTTAAGTTATTGCACTGTAAACATATTTTAAATTGCAGTTTCATCATATCTGGTTAAGTACACGGTCCTATATGTGGCCCTGTGGTAGTGACGATAAAATATTGTGGCCCCCTCCAGCATTTAAGTTGCCCATCCCTGAGCTACACCGATAACTGTTATTTTTTTGTTTGCTCTATGTATTGTCCTCTCAGTATTCATATTGGTATAGTTGTATATTTGATAATGTAGGCCAAAGTCACACTAGAGTGTTATTCTAGTGGCAATGTTGGAGACTATCAGGAACAGAATTGTGCATTTGTTAATAAGTGGAAAGGGAAATATAATAATTTTTATGACTGCATATGAGAAATATGTTAATGTAGTCTATAAATCAAATAAAAAAAATAAAAAAATACTTTATTTATCCCGAGGGGAAATTGAAAAAAAAAAAGAAATCACAGCAGGTGGTTATTTTTGATTTGCTTCAAACCTTTTGTATTCATATTTATTCTGTTATACATGCATTTGAGCATGAAATATGTTAAGTTACTGCACTGTAAACATATTTAAAATTGCAGTTTCATCATATCTGGTCAAGTGCACGGTCCGATATGTAGCCCTGTGGTAGTGTCCATGAAAATTGTGGCCCCCTCCAGCATTTAAGTTGCCCATCCCTGGTCTAGATTATAGGCGATTGGCAGACAACATTGCTGGTTGTATGGTTGTTTTATTTAGTTAATTTCATAGTCATCCTCTGAAGAATGCTCAAAGTGGATTTCAGGGTGAGCTGCTGCTGAGGGAGACAGCTGGCACAGCACTAAAACAAAGTGGAGACAAGTCTGGCTATGCTAGACTACTCAGCACCAAACAGAGGGCAGCAACTGTAGAGAGAGACAGCAGGGAAAAACAGCATTTTTACCATGTAAGAATTAGGGTTTAATTAGACCAAATTGGAGTTGTTGGTTGTTGGAAAATCAGTATATCATTCGTTCTTTCCAAATCAAATCATGAAAAATTGACTGTTATTATTTGTTTTTTATGATAACACAAAAAACGAACAAAATGATTTTTCATATTTCAATATAAGGCTCAGATCAAAAATACGAAATGGAAAAACGAGCACCAGGAATGAATTTGATTTTAATATTTAATTGGTCGGGTTTACGTGACCCGGAAGTTTGACTGTGGTCAAGTGAGCCGTCATTCTCTTCTCTGTAGTCAATGTATTGATATTTATGGTAAATTCATTGAGACTGCTCAGAGTGAGTTGACATGAAGGAGAAACACTTTACTGTCATTCTTTCTCACTTTTTTTCAGTATCAAACTCTTACCTGCAGAGAGGAGATGAAGTATTAACTTTACATGAACACACCACGTGAAATAATAAAATTACGTTGTGCCGAAAATGTACAGTTGAAACCAGAAGTTTACATACACTATATAAAAAGACACATATGCTATATCACTTTTCCTGTTTTAGGTCCGTTAGGATTACCAAAATTATTTCTATTTGCTAAATGCCAGAATAATGAGAGAAGGATTTTTTTAGACAATTTTTTATTACTCTCTTTAAAGTCAGAAGTTTACATACACTAACATTATTATGCCTTGAAACTATTTGGGAAAGCCCAGATGATGCTGTCATGTCTCTGGAAGCTTCTGATAGGTTTATTGACAACATTTGAGTTAATTCGAGACAAACCTGTGGATGTATTTTAAGGCACACCTGAAACACACTGCTTCTTTGTGTAACATCATGGGAAAGTCAAAAGAAATCAATCAAGATATCAGGAAGAGAATTGTGGACTTGCACAAGTCTAGTTCATCCTTGGGTGCAATTTCCAGATGCCTGAAGGTGCCACATTCATCTGTTCAAATAATTATACCGAATTTTGGAAAATCTGTGTATCATTCGTCAAAAATCAAAATAATGAAAAATTGACTGGTTATTTTGTTATTTGTTTTTTATTATAACACAAAAAAACAAAAAATATGCTTGTTTTTTCATATTTCAATATCAGGCTCAGATCAAAAATATGAAATGGAAAAACGGGCACAAGAACTGAATTTGATTTTAATATTTAATTGGTCGGGTTTACGTGACCCGGAAGTTTGTAATGTAATATTCTACTGTACAGTCTATATCCAAATGTGTTTTATTAAAAAAAAATCCACAGTGAACCGTTCTGTGAATATCATGCAATTAATCTTCTTTCCATATTTATCTGTTTTTGGCCTGGTTGTGTAACACTTTATTCTGAAAACTGGAAACCGACCGTCGACACAAGTACATTTTCGGCACAACGCAATTTAATTATTTCCCTTGGTCAAGTGAATACTTCATGTCCTCTCTGCAGGTAAGAGTTTTATACTGAAAAAAGTGAGAAAGAATGACAGTAAAGTGTTTCTCCTTCATGTCAGCTTGCTCTGAGCAGTTTCAATGAATTTACCATAAATATCACAATACGGGTCACAACATTGACCACTGAGAAGAGAATGACGGCTCACTTGACTGCAGTCAAACTTCGGGGTCACGTTAACCCGACCAATTAAATATTAAAATCAAATTCAGTCCTTGTGCCCATTTTTCCATTTGGTATTTTTGATCTGAGCCTAACCAGTCAATTTTTCATTATTTGATTTTTGCTTGCCAATTGAAAATGGAAAGTACGAATGATGCACGGATTTTGGAACACTAATCAAGACTGTTTTGGGGAGTTTTATTTTGTTCCTTTTGTTTGGATGTGTTACTTGTAAGTGTTGACGGGCAATTAAGTTTGTCTGAGTTCAATGAAAGAGAAAGGGTTGAATTACCAAGAAATAGGGTTGATTTGTTGCATTGTATTTTGTCTAATTGAAAGATTGGTGTAAAAAGAGTATTTCCTCATTTCAAATTTTGGTAGTTATTTTATTTATTTATTCATTAGATTTAAAAAAAAAAAAAACCTAAGAGAGCTTGTGGAACAGAGTAAACTTGCCCCTGGTGGAGTCAGCTGTCTCCCATCTGGGCTGTTAGGGTAGTTTGAAAAATGTATATATATCCACAGCATAGTACAGTGTTGAAAGAAGCAAAGGAGGGAAAGAAAGGTTGAAATAGAACGAATAGAAGAAATGAGAGGCACACAGCATGGTGTGGGGAGAGAATCCTGAAGGATACATGGTAAGAGAGGGACAGATTCTGAGACAAAGTACCTTTCTCAGGACCTTCATGGCAAATATGTTCCCTGTCTGAGCACCTTGGACCTTCCTCACCTGGAACACCTGGAAAAATAAATCAATAAATCTGTTTTATTTGTCACATGTAATCATTATTACATTGAAATGTAAAAAGTACAAAATAAAAGTAGTGTATTTGTGAGGAAGCAACTGCCTCACCAACTGACTGCTAACCACTTTTTGTTAACTCTGGAGTCCACAAACGGCCGGAGCTCGACTTCTTCATGACATAAAAACTTCAGCAGCATGTTTCCCTGCTGTCAGCTGAACTCTAAAGTTTTGCAAGTGTAGTAACATTTTTCTAATTTTGCAGTGTGCATTTCAACATTTTTAATGCAATCTTTTGTGTTTACTGTTTTTTTGTGTTTTTGGATTTTTTTTGTGTTTCTATGTGGGTTTTTTGTGTTTTTTGTAATTTTTATGTTTTTGGTGTGTTTTTTGTAATTTTGTGTGCTTTTTTGTGTGTTTTTTGTATTTTCTTGTGTTTTTTAACAATGGGTGCAAATCTCTATTGTGCTTTGTCTTATTAAAAAAATTAACAACAAACAGAACAAGCATCAAACAAACAAACAACACCACAATTAAATTGCTAATAGGCTAACAGTTAGCTCTGTAGCAGTACAGTGTGTATGTGCTGCTGCTGCAGGAGGTGTTCACTTAGTGATCTCTGTTTGTTTACAACAAGCACCGGACACTCTGTACACAGTTAGCAATGCCGGTTAATTCAAGATCATTATGTTTATGATCAAGGAGAAGCTGTGCATAATTAGCCATGTGATCACGGTCGAAACTGTCGCTAAGCGATTAAGCTAAGATCGAAAACCATACGTCACCTCCGGAGTCTAGTAAATCCCTCTGGGAGCCTTTTTGTAATGGAGACACGCAGAGTGAGCGGACATTTGAGAGGGCGTGGCCTGAGACTTTCCAAGCGGCCACTCTTTACCTTAAAGGAAACACGGCTACAATGATCTCATAAGTGGTCTCTGTGAACTCCAAATGAAGGAAATCCGTCGTAGCGACGGAGAACTTTAATCCATGAATATTACTTTATACTGTCAAGTGGAATTGTTTTCTGAAGAGTGAAAAAATGTGCAAAGCAAGGGTACAACTCTCAAGAGAATAATGTACTCCAGCATGCACAGCATGGTACACACACATACATGAACAGATATACACACCTTGCCATAGGCTCCTTTTCCCAGCACAGTAAGTAGCTCAAAACAGTCTGGTCCAACCCTCTCACTGTCTCTGTTGACACTTTCACTCGTCAACTCCACCTCCTCTGTCTGCACACTGGAATGATTGGGACACAGAAAAAAGACAGTTTTTGAATAAATGCATTTGTGTTCTATATCAGCGTCATTTAAAAAAATGTAATGTTAAATTCAACTTACCTTTCTGGTTCTGTCACTGTGAAGTCACATACATCGTCCTATTGATGGGGAACAGTAAGCCAACAAGGTTAAACAATGATAGAAAAGTCAGTACTGATTTTTCTTTTTTTTTAATTGCTGTACACTGTAATCAGAGGTCTCTCTTTCCCCTAGTTCACACTGCACAACTTTAGGCCTGATTTTTAATCAGGTCTGTATTTTTAGAGCTCTCTCACAAAAGCCACAGATCAGAGGCAAAGCAGTGCTCGTGGCCAACAGGTGGGTCCTTTACCATTTATTTAAGCTGGGAAAGCATTACCGCATTTCTACCATTAAAACCGGGGATGCTGTTGCGTTACTCTACCATTAAAGCTGGGAAAGTGGATACATCGTTTTGTAGTATTTGTAGTTTTTTTCCACGGGTATAAGCTCTCAAACACTTTTTGAATTTAATTTCTATCTGTTACAGAGGCTGAAAAATCTATTATTTAGTAGGAAGCATTGACACTTCTGTTGAATTTCCAGAAAAGCTTCAGGTTTTAGGGGGTTATTTTAAAATCGCCCAGAGGTTTTACGGGCATTTTTTCCAGGCGTTTTAGTCCTAATTGGGTTAAGAAAGCATCTGTTACCCCGATTTTGGAGTGTTAGCCATGAGTAAAAAAATTTCCATTTTGACACCCTCCGTCCTTTGCCCCTCACAGCAAAGGACAAAGGTTGTCGTAACCTGAGTCTCCATTCATATTATGTGTTGAAGAAATTTACAAGCATCCTCATTATTGTTTATGTCCCCTGTCTGCCATGTCATAGGAAAACTACTACAACTTTAAGACTTCTGATTACAAGACGGCAAGTTGTGTAGTGTGAACAAGAAGTAAAAACACAAAGATACTGTACCCTGTAAAAAAACTACTCTTGTTTTGACTGTAAAAAAACGGCAGCTGTGGTTGCCAGAACTTTACCGTAATAAATACGGTGCAACTTTTTGTAATATTACGGTAAAGTTATATTAGCACTGTTGATTTCACGTTTAAGATTGTCATTTTATTCCATATTTTACCCGAAAAAATAAAAAGTTTTTCCATCAAAAGAAACGCTGTTCTGCCATATAATTGACAAGAAAATACTTTATAAATGCCGCATGAATTAAAGATTTTACCATTAAATATCAGTATATTTCTGTTAGAGATATGGTATTTAGTACATTTAGTACATCAACAGTGAGAAAAAGTATTTTTTACAAAAAATAAATGCAAAAATGATGGCTTGTATATATATTACAGTATCTGCTACAAACACAGTGCCAGTGTATTTTACAGTGGAGTAATGTATTTTTTTTTAAAAAGAAAGTAAAAAATACTGTTTTGGCTGATATATACATTTACGGTGTTTCATTGTTACTGAAACTGAATTAACTCATTTACCATTTTACGTCTTTTACTGTCATGGTTTAGCAGTTTTTTCACTGTAAAATCTACAGACATTTTTTTTTACAGTGTATGTGGTGAAAGTACCCTTAAACTGTTAAGAAATTCCACCAAAACAAGTTCACATTTAAATTATTTTTTTATTTTTGACTACTGTGCAGGGAATTCTTCTGTTCACAATTAAGTTTCAATTTACATTATGAAATGTTCTGGATATTATCATGGACAGAGTCGAATGAGTTTATGCAGTTTAAAAAAGGTCTTTGGTGCTGCTGATCACATTGAGTATCAACACTGAAGATCTTTGTAGTATTTAATTGATTTAAACTCTTAAACTTTTGCCCTCATGCCAGTATGTTTGTGGCAATGCATCCAAGCTTAACTTTAATCAATGTGTAAGTATTATAAACAAATAAGTATAATGCAATCAAAATATTTCTACAGCAGAAACAAGTTGAGGCAAAAAAAATTTTTCTTATAGACTGGCAGTTAATGTGTAGAAGATACAGACCTCTGTATCACTGATGTCCTCAGTCTCCAAGTCAATGTCAAACACTCCTGCCATCCTAAAACAGAAATTATACAGTCAAACAGCCTGTTGTGTTGCATTCAATCAGACCAGGGATGGGCAACTTAAATGCTGCAGGGGGCCACAATATTTCATCCTCACTACCACAGGGCCACATATAGGACCGTGCACTTAACCAGATATGATCAAACTGCAATTTTAAATATGTTAACAGTGCAGTAACTTAACATATTTCATGCTCAAATGCATGTATAACAGTATAAATAGGAATACAAAAGGTTTGAAGCAAATCAAAAATAAACACTTACTGTGATTTCTTTTTCTTTTTTTCAGTGCAAGAACAGCAGACCAACATTAATTGCAAGAAGTCATTTTGTGCATTTTTACACTGAACTTTTAAGATTTCATGCTCAAATGCATGTAGTTGTACTGAGGGCCACTTTAAGTGAGGGGGTGGGCCGTATGTGGCCTCCGGGCCTCCAGTTGCCCATCCCTGAACTAGAGTCTTATTTTTATTTATTTTTTATCCCTGTGAGGAGCATTTCTGTATGAAGAGCACAGCGATATGCAACAAATAGACCTGTGACGTGTTTTACTCCGATAGTTACAACAAGAAGCAAATATTACAGATAACATGACTAGGATCATATGTCATTCTTAGTTTGGGTGATATAAAAATGAATAGCATATAAAAATAGAAACCATCATTTTATTTCTACACTAAGGTAGTTACCATTTTAATGACTGCAGGTAAAGCTGTAAATAACAGATATTCTATTGTGTAAAAATAATATCACATATTAGTCAGTTTATTATCTGAAATCCACTGGCATACAGACATCATAGTGGTAAAGCTTTGGAACCCAAGCTTAACCCATAAGAAGCCATGGTGACACCCATGTAACAAACACTTTAAATCTTCTGGAATCTCCCATATTCAGCTTTATGCTTCACCTTAACTCATTAAATCCCTAAGCGACACATACTCAACACCCTGGTGTAAGAAGTGACTTCTCCAAAATGTGGCTGTGACTGGAAACAGGAATTTGAAAAAGTAGCTCATTTCAAAAAGCTTATTTTTTGTTAGGCTAAGTTTAAACCCATTTAACAATTCTAATCCATTAATAGGGAACTGAACAAATTAAAGTCACACTTTTGATATATGTTATAGAGATGCAAACAAAAAGGCAAATGGTTATTTGTTTTTATTTATTAATAATTTCTTATTATTTTGTTACTTCAAAACTAATCTGAAAAATAATTTGTTGTTAAACAGCACTATTAATGTCACAATTTTGATAAATGTTGTGGAGATGCAAAGAAAAAGGTAAATTTGTGTTTCTGTCAGCAGAAAATGTGTCTAGTTTTATTTTAAAATAAGAAATATTATAAACATAAATACCATAAACGCCCATTGTAACGTATATGTCACATCACAGATCTTTGACATTTAGGGGTAGAATTTTTTTTTTTAAACATCAGAAATGTGTTCTATGTGGTTCACTTATAGTCTAGAACGCATCATTTTAGTATAACTTGGTCTGGGTTCTTATGGGTTAATCTTATTGATATTTTATGCTGATTATCAAGCAGAATTAGCATTTCCTATTTTACTTGGTGTGGAAAAAATTCTAATAAAGTTCTTCGACCAGAGTTTGCAAAAAACTGACCCAGTGATCTAAGAGCTGTTGATACACAACACAATAAATCAACCTAGTGCAGCTGTCTGAGTGTTGATAGGAGCTGTGTTTAGTAACATTAAACGTGCAGCTAGTCCAGGGTCGGCAACCTTTACTAACAAAAGAGAAAAAAATGTCGTAATGGAGCCACAAACCTTTTTTCCAGCCTTAAAATGAAAATAAAACAGCCTACTAAGTCTAAATTAGCCTATTAACGTTACAAATAGTGATGAGCATTTATTAATATGATTTTGTCAGAATGCAGCAACCCAAAACTAGACTTGAAATTGGCCATAGACTTGTTGAATAAAATGCTAAAACATTTTTCAATGTCATATATAAGTGACACATTTTTACAACTCAAGAATACAAATAGCTTTGGGCCTACACCAATGATAAATGAACATTAAAATGTAAATAACGTTTTTTAAAACCTGCTTGTGTGACTCTTATGTAGACACCTTCAAAATAAAGTGTTACCATATCTTGCTTAAGTCACAAAGGCATGTTCAAAAAAATGGCCTAAGTCATTTATTTCTCTTAATTTACATAATTTACACACAGTGTTATTACTATGCCAATAGCCATCCTTTGTTACATACAGTCTATGGTTACATCCTTTTTCATATGTTACACATTTGGTGAAGTTTTTTGTGTTTCCTGCAAAACTTGAAAAAATTAGTTAGGCTGAGCTAGTCTGGATTTAAAGTTACTTGGCCCATCCGCAACTTCACGTTAGCCGGGCCTACACCAAACATAATGCTAGAATCTAGAAAACCTGGCAATCACGTTTCTGAAATTATTCTATTAGTAAAGCACATGATCTATCCCGGTACGAGTTAAAAAGTGTCAGAATCAATCTAAGGATACTTCTGAAGTTAGCATGCTAGCTAATCAGATGGCAACCAAAACAACATGTGAGTGTAAGTTCCATGACAGAAAAATGTTCATAAGACAACTGTAAGGTTAAACCAACAAGTGGACTGAGCGTTAGTGAGGTGTATTCCTCCGTCTGCAGTATCCTGAACTGTTAAACTGGCTAACAGCAGTAAATTTTTAGCTAACATGACGCTGACAGCTGATCTGACAGGTAGCTGTGAACAAACATTGTAATGCTAGCTGGTTTCACCTGATCGCTGCTTCATCCGGTGGTTCCTGATCTCAAGCCGCAGTCCGATAGTTTACACACAGAAGAAGCTTCTAGACATAAACCGCGGGGACCACCATTGATGTTTGTCTCAGAAACAACACACTGGTCTCTCTATGTTTCCTTTATTCTCCTCCGTCCAGCGTGACAGCTTCCAAATGTTGTTGTTGTCGCTGAGAGGACCTTTAACCTTCTACGTCATCACAGGTCCTGAAAGGGAACAGCTGGTTTCATCAATAATAGGTAATTAAAATATATCTGTAGCAAGATCAAGAACAACGTGTTGTTATATTAATTTGTGGCAATAGTTTATACATGATTTATTTGTTATTGAAGTGTTGAAGACACATTCAACATCATCTCTATGCTGCCTTACAAAGTCTAACTGCAGTAACTACATTTTTGGTCGAAATTGAGTAATAATTAAAAATGAACTCCTTGATGTCTGTTTTATCTTGTGACAAAGTTTTAGATTTCAATTTTGATAATTATATAATTTTGATAATTATATAAAAACCACTAAATCCAACTCAAAACCAAGCAGTAATTGCTCTTACCGCGGTCTGCTTTGGATATATATACTAATTTAAACATAAAAATAATAGAAATTATAAGTTTATTTGAAAGGGAAATTATTATCTAGATAGTGATGAAGTAAAAAAGTGAGATAAAATGATATTAAGACTAAAATATAATATGTCTTTATAATATTGAGTCTAAAATACACACATTTTGAATTGAGTTGTTAAACACACTTATAACAAAATCAATTTGGAAATGTTTATTCACTGAACAAAACAAAATATAAAAGCTGAAAAGACGACAAAGTTGTTGTTACTCCACTCTGTCTTTGTGCATTACTATTAGAACCTTTTACAGCAAAACCAGAGTGCAGTAACTACGTTTTTTGGGTCAAAGATCAAATAAATCATCATTATTTTTTAGCATAAAAATGACATCATCAATACATGTAGAAATAAGTGTCATATCACTTATCTAGATATAACCAATTACGTGCGAATGTGTGTGTGTGTGTGTGTGTGTGTGTGTGTGTGTAACTAAATCGCATAAAGTTACCTGTGTGTGAAGCATGTGTATCTGGAGGAGTGTGCGCGCTTATGTGCGGATGTGTATGTGTATCTGTAACTGTAATCACTAAAAGTTACCCGTGTGTGTGTGTGTGTGTGTGTGTGTGTGTATGTGTGTGTCTGCATCGGCCGACACGTGCATGCGTTTGCCGATCAATTAGCTGGATTTTAGATGCTGGAAATCACGTGAAGCGCATGCATTGCCCCTCCCTCCATGGCAGAGAGCGGCTGATTATGTTGGAAGACTGCTAACAACAACAAGGGTAAGTTTTCAACATTTAATGTATTTTAACTGTCGCGGGCTGGAGCAGTGCGGTGTGTGTTTCTTTCTCTTTGCCACTGAATGATCGGGTCAACGTGGGTTTTTTAAACGTTCGTAGAACCTATGAAGTATTCCTGCAATTGTGTTTCTTCAGTTTCATCTCCAGGTTACCCTCTAACTCAGCAGTTCCCAAACTTTTTTTAGCTGCACACCCCCTTCTATGTCCCAACCGGATTAACGCACCCCCAATCCCCCACATCTTCAAAAAGAAAAAAAATGCAATAAGCTTTTTTATAGCCATATTAAAGGCGGCATGTTTAATCATGCTCAAATAACCAGAACACACACATACTGTAATAAAATAGTCACGATCACAACAATGCGCGTTTGAGTTAATCTGAAACACTGTAACACAATTTCAATATAATGCAACAAAGCTATGCGCACGCTTCCACATTTAAGAGCAAAGAGGATGCTGACAGGCTCAGGATCAGGGGCAGAAAGCAGGGAAGTTGGGGAAAATGTTATTTTAATTTTTTTATATATTTTGAGCTGCGTTGAACAAAAATAACTGCTTCTACGCTTAATTTTAAGATGAAGTGCATTTTGAATAGCCTGCATTTATTTATTTATTAATTTTATGTTTATTTACACGTCTTTATTGTGTGTGGGGAAAAATGTAATTGTGTAATTATCAGACGGCCATTACATTTTTCATCTCGCGCACCGCCAGGGGTGCACGCGCCACACTTCCCTGAATCCCTGCTCGAACTCTTAGAATATTGGTGACTGAAAAAGGTTTTCGCCCGAACAGGGACTTGAACCCTGGACCCTCAGATTAAAAGTCTGATGCTCTACCGACTGAGCTATCCGGGCTCTGCTGGCATGGAGATGTAGAAGCATTCTTGTTTCAGATTAATTCTACCGATCTACAATTGCACCTTATATAACTCTTTTTGACCAAAGCAGTTTCAGGGCCGGTTCGGAGCCGGTGTTAGAGATACTTCGACGTTGGTTCAACTTGCGACCAGCTTGAACCTGTTTGCTTTTCTTTCTTTTCTTTTTTTTCTCCAGATCTTTATTAACAATGAAGTAAATACAGACATTCAGTAGGCTACAGAAGATATTCAAAGAAAAAATGTCAGTTACAGTATCTGTAGAATTAAATATATATATATAATAAAATAATAACATAATAAGGCACATAGGGTATAAGGTGCTTCCCTTTATATTATTCTGGGGTTTCTGAAAATAAGTTTTTAAAGTGTATGAGAGTGCTTTCACATTTTTTTTTTGACATCAACTCTAAAGTTTCGATATAAAATTTCCATTCTATTGTGAACACACTAAAGTTAGGGAGGGATTTGGAAAACTTATCCATCAGAAGCATAAGATTTGTTATAAAGCCTACGGTTTTGTTATTAGATTCAAATTTTGAGAGTATGAAGTTTTCCATATCCCTCCAAAATATAGATGACAATGGGCAAATATAAAATAAATGTAAAGTTGTCTCTGGCTCATCTCCACAAAAAGTGCATATTTCGCTTACATCAGCAAACCTGGAAATTAATTTATTACATGGGTAAATATAATGCAATTTTAAAATAAATCTCTGATCTTATTTGAGAGACAGAATGTGAAGGGACACAACCGGCTCTATGTCAGTTTATTCTGTTCAATTTTGAATCCCAAAAGAACTTTCCTCTGGGGGAAATCTTATTTTGCCTTGGTAAAATTTTTGTGATATGCTTATTTGTGCATTTTTTCATCGATTATATTAATCCCACAAATTTTTAGAGAAGGTATATGAACAGTAAGATTTTGATAATTTAAGCGACATTTTATTAACTCAATCATACCAGTGGGGATGGCCTTGACAATAGAAACAAACTCTCTGTTTTTGACTGGAAAGGCTTTAGCTTCCGTAGCTATAAAGGCTTTCCTTATCACAAACAAGTCCGTCACAAAGGTTATGTCCCTCTCAATCCAGCTCTCTTAATATACACTTTTGTTTTTAATAGTAATTTGACCATTGTTCCAAAGTAATTCCTTGTGTGGAGAAAAGTTGTGAACATAACATCATTTCCAAGAGAGTAAAGCCTGCTGATAATATTTTGAGAGTTTCTGTGGCAATTTAGAAACTGTGAAGTTGCAGCTCATTAGAAATCTTAAGCCTCCTATTTTTTTTAAATACATTGTGTGGAATAAAATTCCATAGTCACTCTGGTAGTTCCAAACATTTTTAAGCCATTTAACTTTAAAGGTTGAATTCAAGTGAAAAAAATTCAAAACTTCCAAACCTCCTCCTGCTCTCTCTTAACCAAGAATTTCTTCCTTAAGATGGTGGTGTCTATTTTTCCAGAAAAAATTGATAAACAATCTATTGATTTCTTTACAGAGTGCATCATTAAGAAAAAGTGACATAGCCGGATAAACAAACCTTGACACACCTTTAGCTTTTGATAGTAATACTCTTCCAAAAGTGGAGAGGTCTCTCTGCAACCACATATTCAAAATTGACTTTGTTTTTTTAATTTTGGGGGAGAAGTGAAGTTGCTGTCTAAGATCACAATTCTTTTGTAATTTGAATCCCAGATATTTAACAGTTTAACAGGGATATTAAACGGAAGTTGCTCATCAGTCTCATGTAAACACAAAATTTCACTCTTGTTGACATTAAGTTTAAGGCCTGAGGCTTCTGAAAATTCACCAGTTACTTGTAGTGCAATTTGTATATGCGATTTATCCTTGAGAAATACGAACGTGTCATCAGCTAGCTGTGAAATCTTTATCTCTCGATCGAAGATTGTTAAACCTTGAATATTTGGGTTGCGTGAAATATTTAAGAATAGAAGTTCAGCTATACAACCAAAAACAGGAAATAGGGCATCCTTGGCGTACACCTCTTGAAACAGAAAACCTGCTAGACATTCTGGGATATAACATCACTGAACTATTTATGCCATTATAGAACATAGTGATACTATTAATAAATGTATTACCGAAACCAAGAATTTGCAGGGTTTGTATAATGAAAGATTGCTCAATTGAATCAAATGCCTTGTAGAAATCGAGGAAAACCATTAAGCTTTTGAGTTTATATAACCAGAATAATCAATTAGATCCAATATTAATCTGATATTAGAGCTAAAATGGCGTTTTGCCCATAGACTGTATATAAATAATGGACGTAGTCACCGTGACGTCACCCATTGGTTTGTGGCCCATTGGAAGCATCAAGTTCAGCGTTACACTCGTCACCATCTTGAGTTCAAATAAACTTCATTAAGTGAAAATAAAGTGAAAGGGTCAAAGTTATGAGACCAAACCGCTAAACGTCCTTTTTTATATCTATATAACATTATATATAACTTTATTGCCTCGTTGCCGTGGATACGCATTGTTCTGCTTCTCTGACGGCTCGCCCTGTTAGCCACCTGTCAATCAAAGGTAGCCACGCCCCAAATCATCTGATTCTTTATCTTCTGTTTTCTTCTAAATGGGGCCATTATTAGAACTATTAACATCAAATGGTCTTAAAGAAGATTTTTTACTAGTGATTGAGACCATAGTGTTATCCTGAAAAAAAATTCTGAGGTAATAAATCATGTGAGAAGTTTTCAAATTTTGTACTGAAATGAATGGACAGATTTTTTTTTGCAGCCAAACTTAGCACCCCCCTGCTGTAATTTTCAGTAGAATGCAGCTTAAGGCACTTCCTGGTTGCCTCCTCAGTAATCTCTGTGCCTTGCTCAGACACAGAGATTGCTGCCTGGGTACAATTTATAGTATCGGAGCTCCTCACAACCCAACGACGCCGGTCGCCATCTTGGCCAATGCCCCCTGTTGCTATGGCTGTTTGCTTTTCCACAGGCTCTAGAGCCACATCATTACGTCACTGTTAACCTCTGTATATGTCTCTGCCCTCTTGGCAAGTAAAATATGGGTACTTCCATAGACATAATGGAATTTATTATGTCTATGAGTACTTCTCCTGTTGCTTATTTTGCATCCCTGCTTCCCTCACTTGAGTTGTTCTCTTGCGTCTTAGTCCCACCCATCGGGGATGCGTGGAGAGACGCAAGGAAACGAAGCGAGGAGAGAGGAAACGATTTAGGAGACATGAAATGTCCTTCCTCTGAAGCGTCAGGTGAAGCGACGTCCATTTCTAATGACGGCAGCAGCAGATCACAGCTGGATCAGCTGTCAGTCACTTTAACAGCTGTTTGTGTCTGCACATATACAAACATGCACTAATAATAATAATAAGTGTTTTCTCTGTTTAACTCTGTATTTATACTGTGTGTCCTGCTCAGGGGCAGGGGAATGCCTTTAAATTATATTATATTAGTTTAGATGATTAAGGGAAAAGTGAATGATGTCATTCATATCAAGCCTACACTCAGCAATAATCAGCCTCACGTGGGATTAATGGAAATGACAAACTATGTAAAAGTGTTTCTTGCTGACCAACAGATTCTCAAATGTATTATTTTTTTACTTTAATAATATCTATAATAAATCTGAATGATGGAAATAACAGATCATGAAAGCAAAAAAAGCTTCTACAACGATCTTTATTTTCATTATTACAAATGTAGAAATATGTTTGCGGTCTTTTTGTTGTTCAGAGCCACGATAAAACAGATTTTTAACTACATGGTGAATCAGAAGATAAATAAAATAGAAAACTTGTGGTGACACACTTGAGTTTAATCTGTGATCTGTCTTCACTCTCTCTCATCTCTGTAGTATGAAACTACAGAGATGTTCTGAAGTATAAAATCAGTCAGATATACATTATAATCTAATACATTTTTATTAACTCTGGCATAAGATGTAAATGCTGGACTTTGTTTTAAGCTAATGTTAGCCCGATAAAGCTAGCATGCTAGCGATCGCCGGCTAACTTAAGCACACTATCAATTGCCCGCCAACGCTAGCTCGCCGTATCAATCACATTGCAGTTAAACAAATCAAATAAATGTTCCGGGCACGTCCAACTGGTAGGAGGCCCCGGGGAGGACCCAGAACACAGTGGAAGGATTATATCTCTCTCCTGGCCTGGGAACGCCTCGGGGTCCCCCAGGAGGAGCTGGACGTTGTGGCTGGGGAGAGGGACGTCTGGAATGCCCTGCTTAGCCTGCTGCCCCCGCGACCCCGGCCCTGGATAAGCGGAGGAAAATGGATGAATGGATTGATGTTTTAGTTGGTCTCTCTCAATGGCACTGAGTTGGTCTTGTTGGTCAGAAAGCCGCGCCCCCAGCCCATGACGTAAGCGCTTTGCAGTTCAGGACCAGCAAAGACTTGGTACCGCTCTGGAACCAGTTTTCCCGGCCGGAAGCTGGTTCAGACAGTAGAAAACCAAAGAAGCAGTATGTCTGGACTATGGGTGATCAGGCCTTGTGCTCAACTGAGGGCTCCACAATCAACAGACTCTTTCAAGAAAGGCCTAAAAACTTTCCTCTTTAAAAAAGCCTTTTCTTAAACGTGTCGTTGCACTCTTGCTTTTAAGAGCAGACTTAGTTGACACATAACGTTTTTATTTTTTTATTTAACCTTTATTTAACCCGGGAATATCCCATTGAGATTAAGAACCTCTTTTTCAAGGGAGCCCTGGCCAAGAGGCAGCAAACACAAAATACAGTTACATATTTACATAACATACAGACCTTAGACACGTCATGAGAAACAAGTGCATGTTGTGGAATTGGCCTCAATAATTCTTAGTTTGGATTTAAAAGTGCTCAAAGAAACAAAATCAGTTAATTACCATTCTTTCTGGCGCATATTCCATGCATAAGGTAACGTTAAGCGCCATGTCAGGAGAAACTGTGCAAAGCAGTACCACGTTTACTAGCAGGCTACATTGAAAGTAGTAAATACTGTTGGATGTGTTAGGTTATCCTAATCAATAATAAATAGGTTGGTATGTGAAACTGAAATGAAAATTAAGCGTGTCCGTTGTAACACATACTTTACTTACATCTCTATTTGTCTGTGCAAAGTTTTCCTCTGCAGGTGATCCAGACAGGATGGACCTCTGATGCTCAACATGAGAAGACACAACTGGACTTGAAAAAACATCAACAATTTATGTAACCTTTATGAATGCCAAATTTGTATTCTCACTTTACTGAAATTAGACATCTATCCCTTGGAAAATAGAGTTGAGCATAAATGCTAAATGTTTGATCTGTGTTTTTTATTATTATATTATATATTATAAATCTAACATGTTCTGTCAGTAAAGAGTTAGCACAAAAGTAAATACAATTTATTGAAATATGATGGGACATAAAATACAAGAAGGTGGACAATATTTAAGACTATTAAATGTAATCCAGCTCACTGGACACCCAGCTAAAACCAGAGCTGTCACCAATGATTCACACTGTGACTATGGGAGGAAAATAAATTCAAATTCAAAATTACTTTATTTATCCCTGAGGGAAATTCAGTTAATCTGTAAATTCTTGAAGATGTGATGAAATGGAATGGATTAAGATGAAATGAGAGTAATGAATGCTTCAGGTAATGAAAAATATAACAAAAAAATGTTAAGAGTGCATAAATAATATTGACAATACTAGTATGTTATAAAATTGAAGAGGGGATCCACACCTAAAAACTACACAACATTATACAAAATTATTTAAAAGATCACCACCATAACTTGCAGAAAGACCGAATAGATAGGACAGAACATCAAGAAAACATAACTACATTTTGTCAGCAGTCATAAAATGTCTCTTTCTGTCCTCATTTAATCTGTCTTAATGCAACAAAAACAAGGAAGGAAACTGTCAAAATAAATATCTCTCATTTCCTCTACGTCCAAAAATGGAAGTAGCTCACATGATAAATTAATTCTTACGTACCTTTTATGAGTATGTAGTAAACTTGAACGAGACTTGACTTTTTATTTGTGTAAAACAATGATGAAAAACAATATAAGTGTCATTTAAGTATATTTAAAGTGGCTGTGATGTTGAATTAATCATTTCCAGGAACTTATTTATGTTGGATTCTTTTCTTTAATTTATGTTGAGTAACTGCTTTTCTGTACAGATGTCATGTTTGTAAATTGCTGATATGATTTGTCTAAAACAGAAGTTAAGCACAATTTGAATGCGCAGTTAAATGTCCATCTAAGAAATTAAAAAGGAACTAGGCCCCAGCGAGATTTGAACTCGCGACCCCTGGTTTACAAGACCAGTGCTCTAACCCCTGAGCTATGGAGCCTTCGTTGCACAATGGTGACGTCACATTCACCTAAATAGTTGTCTCGGGAGCATAGGGAGTATTTTCTTCTACGGTTTTTGACAATTATAGAAATGCTATTTCTACCACACATTGCACGCAGTGGTACACAATTTCCTGGCTATTCAGTAGGTACATCCCAGTTCTCTAATTGCATCCACTTTTCTCTCACTTGCGTCTTTTCCTTGAGTCTTAGTCCCGCCCACCGGGGAGGCATGGATAGAAACCAGTCCTTTTCTCTGAAACGTCACGTGAAGCAACGTCCGTTTCTAATGACGACGGCAGCGGGTCATAATAATAATAATAATGAAAATAATAATAAAAATAAAATAATAATCAGCTGCCAGTAGACTTTAAAAGCTGTAGACATGCACTAATAATAATAACAATATTATTGTTATTATTATTATTATTATTATTATTATTATTATTAATAATAATAATAATAATAACAATAATAATAATAATAATAAGTGTTTTCTCTGCTTAACTAACAGCTGCACATGAATAACAACCTGCATTACGCTGCGTTTAACTCCCATGATTTGGATTGTAACTTTCTCTAAAAACGTCCACCTGGTGGCAGCATGTCGCCTCCTTTACAGAGATAACAAACATATCTAGTGTTGACAGCATTCACAGTAAACAAAACTGCCTGTCACTAAACTGAAAATAGTCTGAAAACGTTCAAATGTATTCTATTACAACATAAGCACCATAAATAGAGCATTGATGACCAAAAAAGACACAAAATGTCTAAAAAAAGACACAAAATGACCAAAAAAAGACACAAATTAACTAAAAAGACACAACAACAGACACAAAATGACCAAAAAGACACAACAACAGACACAAAATGACCGAAAAGACATGAAAAAATGGACAAAATAGCCCAAGACTCCATAGAGTTAAACTCTCTAAGGCCATTATGAATATTTCATTTATTCACTTTATATACCTTTAGTACCCAGGTCATAAAGGTGAGGTTGTGCTGAAAAAAATATACCAACATCACAGCATGGTAAAGATTTTTTTAAGTGGCAGAAAGAAAAGCATTCAATAACCTAAAAAACAGACACAAAATACACAAAATGACTAAAACAAAGATACAAAATGACCAAAAAAGACACTAAATGACAAATAAAGACACAAAATGACCAAAAAAAGACACAAAATCACATAAAAGACTTAAAATGACCACAAAGGACACAAAATGATTTAAAAAAAGACACAAAATATCTAAAAAAAAAAAAAAGGAAAAAAAGACACAAAATGACCAAAAAACCCACAACAGACATAAAATGACAAAAAGACACAAAAAGAAATGAAAAATATTTAAAAAATGGACAAAATAGCCCAAGACTCCATAGAGTTAATGTCTCTAAGGCCATTATGAATATTTAATTTATTCACTTTGTATACCTTTTGGTTTTAAGTGACAGAATGAAAAGTATTCAGTAACCGACAAAATATCCCAAGACTCCAAAGGGTTAACTCCCATGATTTGGATTGTAACTTTCTCTAAAAACGTCCACCTGGTGGCAGCATGTGGCCACCTTTGCAAAGATAACAAACATATCTAGTGTTGACATCATTCAAAGTAAACAAAACTGCCTGTCACTGAACTGCAAATAGTCCTGAAACGTTCAAATGTATTCTATTACAACATCAGCACAATAAATAGAGCATTGATATAATTCTATGTTTCCGTGGTTCTCATAGTAAACGTGGAGGGGGACGGGGAGGGGAGGGGCTCCTCCTCCTCCCGCAGACTGCTCTCCCACTCTCTCCTCTCTAGACTCGCACCAAGTTTCCCCACAACAGCGTGACGATGGACGCGAAAGGATAGCATCAGGATAAACACGGACGAGTATTTGAACGCATCATGGATGTACCGTTTTCCTACATTAGTGGGAATCTAGTTCTTTTTGGACTCTATAGACCGTTTTAAAGAGAAGGAAGAGGGCTTTGTTCGACCACCTGTGTTGGGGAAAAGAAAGAAGGAGCCATGGTGGAGTCGAGAGGACCAAAGGGGGGATTTTTTCATGAAAGGTCTGTGACGGTCCTGGATTGTGTTTAAAGTGTCCTGCACTAGGAGAGAGGACACCAGGAGTTAAACTCAACAGGTGAATGTTTTATTAACACGATGGAGTCTTGGGCTGTTTAGTCATTTTTAAATGCTTTTTCATCCTGCCTGTGTACACCACTTTAAAAAATGTTTAAATACCATGTTGGTTATGTTTTTTCAGCACAACCTCACCTATATGACCTAATAATTATTATTTCATCCTGGCTTACTGGATCAACATTTTGAACCCAAAAGAAACAAAGAAAAACAAACAAAAAAATGTGATTTTGAATAATTTTTCAACTCCCAAAACACTATCATGCTCAATGAACAATCAATAAGAGGGTTACATCCAGTTCTATCATTTTAGACTTAATATATTTGAGCTTGTCTCCAGTTTTATTTGGGATATCATCATCAAAGTGAAACTGGCCTCATGGAGTTTACAGCCAGAACTTTAGAGGTAAATTTACAGTAGGGCTCCACGCTGCTTTGTTTTCTAGTCTGGATGTGATGAAGAAGTCATGATTTGGAGCTTTTGGAGACTCCAGAGGGTTTTAAGAGCATTCCTGTGCAAACTGTGACTAATAAATAAACTTGTGCAATAATCTAACCAAGTGTTGAAATCCTGTGTCATCGTCATCCGGCTGCTGGACTAGACACTAGAATGACACTTTGTTGAGAAATAAACGTTGAATTAGTTTAGTCGAATAACACATACGCCTATAAACAACTTTACTGGGTCTGAATGCACACCCGGCAGTTTGTAGTGTTAACATCGGTGTTGTGTGTAGTGGATCCAGACCAGTTGAACCTGTTCTGATGTGACCACGGACGTAATTTGTTTTGGGGCTACACAGGGGACATGTCCCCTGCACTTTTTCAGAAGGTCGTTTTTGTCCCCTGCAGTTTTTACCGTCCAATAGAGAGGCGTCAGGCACTAGGACCAAGCGGAAAACGGCCGCTCAATCTGAAGCCTGTTTCCCTTAGTTTAATTGTCGTTTAATAGTAATAGTAATAGTTTTCCTTTATAACCGTATCATCAAAATTGAGGATTGTTAGGCCAAACCAATAAAAGGGAACAGTAAACTTAAAGTAACAATAGAAAACTAGAAGAACTACTAGAAAACAGAGTTTTATCAAAGATACTTGTGTCCCCCCACCTCTGAAATCTAAATTTCGTCCATGCTAGAATGAAACTTTGTTGAGAAATAAACGTTAAATCAGTTTAGTCGAATAACACACACGCCTATAAACAACTGTAGTGGGTCCGGATGCACATCAGGCAGTTTGTAGTTAATCTCCGGTGTTGTGTTCAGTGGATCGAGACCAGTTGAACCTGTTCTGTGTGACCGGGTTGGTAGCAGAGAGTGGTGGGAGCCACTGAGGTTGCGCTGTTGGAGATCCTTTTCTTAACATTTCAGTCTGCTACGCCCCAAACTACAGGACAAAAACACCCACTAGCTGTTGCTCTCTCTATCCTGTCGAGGCTGCTTCTTTCAGGATTTATATGTAGACAAATGTTGCTCTACAACAATATCAAGTGTTATATTTAAAACCAGGAGGTTTCTTCCACTGAGGCTGAAGGAGTCCACTAAATGTAAAAGAGCGTCGCTGGAGATAAACGGCTCGTCGGAGCAGCTATCTGTCTGCAGCAAGCTAGCACATATAAACGACATTTAGGCCGCTTCTCTGTCGCTTTATGTCGGCTGCTATAACATCGTGCTACGGTGTAATAACAAAGAGAAAGGAGTGAGGAGGCTGGTTTCCTTCACCTCTTGGCCATGCGAGGAGCTCCAGTCTCCGGACAAAAATGGTTCTCCTTCTCCCGGCGCTAGCTCCGCCGCGGCACCATGTAAGACTACAACCTGACTTTGTTTTAACTGTGTCGAAATGTGAATTTATCATAAAGGAGAAATACACATGGATATCTCAGAGGAGGCCGGGTAAAAATACCGTCATTAAAAGACTGCTGTGCTTAGTGTTGGCCTCCGCTTCGAGCTGGCAGCTTTTATTATTTTGGCTAACAAACCCGCTGCGACTGGTTTGGGAAGCTAACAAATCAGTGTTTTGCTACTGTTTCATCATTGGTTTCCTCTCCAGGGCTAACAACAACAACATGCTCCTGGCGTCTGTCGTGGTGGTGTGGGAATGGCTCAACGAACACGGACGGTGGCGGCCCTACAGCCCCGCCGTCTCCCACCAGATAGAGGCGGCCATCCGGAGCAGCGACCCGCGGGGAGGGAGCGTCGTCCTCGGCCAGGTGGACAGCCGGCTCCTGCCTTACATCATAGACCTCCAGTCCATGCACCAGTTCAGACAGGACACAGGTAAGACAGGCAGGGGAGGATGAAGTAAAACAATTAAGGACACTGTATTGTTTTTCTTTGTTTATTGAAGGTTCGGGCCATAGAATAGAATTCACTTTGTAAGTAGGGCTGGGCGACATGGACCAAAAGTCATATCTCGATATATTTAGGCTGTATATCGATAAACATTAAACATTAAACATAAACATTTAGTCATTTAGCAGATGCTTTTATCCAAAGCGACTTACAGGAAAAAAGGGGAACATTACATTTACATTACATTACATGTCATTTAGTTGAGGCTTTTGTCCAAAGCAACTTGCAATGAGTGCATTCAACCTGAGGGTGCTAGACTTAGACCACAGGAATCAAGTAAGTCCATAACTTTAAGAGCCAACTGTCATCGCTACAGGAGTGCTATATGTTAAAGAAGAGAAGAAGATGAGAAGAGGAAAGAAGAAGGGCATTGAAAAAAAAATATATATGTATGTAAGGTGACCATGACTTAACCGAGGTATTGTTGGAAGAGGTAGAACAATCAAGGTATAGTGCAGTAAGAGCCATTAGTGCAGCAATAAGGTCTAGTGAGGATTCTTTAAGGAGTAGAGTTGTGGTGTGGTGCTAGGAGAGAAGATGCTCTCTGAAGAGCTGGGTCTTCAGGAGGTTTTTAAAGGTAGAGAGGGACGCCCCTGCTCTGGTAGGAACTGGTAGTGTGTTCCACCAGTGGGGAACAAGAAATACAGAGAGTCTGGATTGCTTTGTACGAACAGGTGGCAGAGCCAGACGCCGTTCATTGGAAGAGCGCAACGGTTGTGAGGTAGCATATGCCTGAATCAGGGCTTTCAAGTAGCTGGGTGCAGTACAGGAGACAACTCTGTAGTCCAGCATTAGAGATTTGAATTTGATGCTGCAACAGGTAGCCAGTGGAGCTGGATGAGCAGCAGTGTGACATGTGACCTTTTTGGCTGGTTGTAGACCAGGCGCGCAGCCAGGTTCTGGATCATCTGAAGTGGTTTTACTGTGAGTGTATATACGATATATATCCTGATATTTTTATCGCAAAGTGAGAGCAAATGTTCAGTCAAAGGCAAATATGACATGTCACAAGTAGTTTTATTGAAACTGTTTATTTAAGTGAACATAAATACTGTATAACAACAGGAGTACCTTAAAAAAAAAAGTACATAAAGTGCACATTTAAATAAAAAAATATCTTAAATAAAAATAACCTATGAATTAAAATAAGCCAACTTTTTCTGAAATAGATATATTTATATGAGAAAAGAATAACAAACATCACAAAATAACTAAATATGACAAACCCTAGTAAGGGAAGCATTTATATAGAAAGAAAGAAAATTGAACTATATCGATATATGCGATATGGTCTAATTCCATATCACATTTAATAATATATCCATATATCTTTAATATCGATGTATCGCCCAGCTCTATTTGAAACATGAGTGACATAACTTTGCTTAAAAAAAGGGAGTCTTGTGACACATTGAGGTGTTTTCATGGTCATGGTTTAATATGACTTAGTAATAATAATAATAATCGTTGGCCCAAAACACATCACTGTGTAAATACACAGTGTGGCTTAAACCTCTGAAGTCCAGGAGATTTTGGTTCAAATTTGTCAACTTCCTATGCATTCATTTCTGTCTCTGTTTAACATCTTTCAGTCTGTCCTTACATCACATGCATGGCTCCTTTTTCTCCACACAAACTTGGCTATCAGCTGTCAGATTTTTCATTTTATTTCAATTAACAAAGTATAAAGCTGCCAGGAACCCAAAATACAAACAAAAGACACTGTTTTGTAGTTTTATTGTTTATTTTTTTCTGCTGTTTGTGTGTATAAATGGTTAAAAAAAAAACTGGTACATTTCCATAGAAACCTGTCTATTTGCATGTAAATTAAAAATATCAATAGTTTTCATTGTAGAAATAAAATTCACATTTTAAAAATGGTCTAGAAACATAAATGGCACACTGTGAAAGCTCCTATGATTGAACTTTCAACTGGCCTTCTCAGCTTGTCTACATATGATATATAAATAAAGTTATTACTGTAAATAAAACATGTGTATTTTCAATATAGATGGACTCCAGAGGGTTAATACAAGATAAAAGTGTGATCTTGTCTATGTGGACACCCAATTTAGTCTTTTCAGCTCACAGTATACAGAGCTATATTTGGGGACAACTGTGGTGAGGTTTGATTAAAATATAGACATGATAAAAGAAACAGGTTTCTGAGTAGCATGGTGATTGGTTGTCAACAAAGGCAGCACAGACAGTTATTGGCATAGGCTGATTTGTTAAAGGCCTATATATATATATATATATATATATATATATTAATATATATATATATATACAGGTTTCAGGGTTCAAAGTTTGGAAAATGTAATGTTTTCAAGGTTAGGATTATGCTTGAATTCTATTATACTCATTGAAAGCTGTTTGATTTTCAACATAATCTGCGGCAGGGATGTCCAAACTATTCCACAAAGGGCCGCGTGGCTGCAGGTTTTCGTTCCAACCAAGCAGCAGCATACCAGACTTGACTCAGTTAATCAACTGATCTCAGTCTTCAGAAAGTTGATTGGTCAAACTGTGTGCTTGTGCTTGGTTGAAACAAAAACCTGCAGCCACACAGCCCTTTGTGGAATAGTTTGGACATCCCTGATCTAGGGCATCACCTACACAATCACTCACAAAACATCTTTTAACATTTGAAAGGAAACAAACCTCAAGTGGTGGTTGTGTTCTCCCGGCCATTAAGCGGACCCTAACCTAAATGAGAAAATAAATGAACTGAATCAGTTGCCATGATCGATAAACTTTTCTAATGTAAATTTTCTTCTGGGATAGTATGATCCTTCTGGACACGTGTTTTATTGTGTTCGCTTGTCATTTATGGCTAGAGAAGTCATCTATCAATACTCTGGAAATGAGCAGGCATTAAATAATCATGATCAAAGTAAATATGAACAGCTGATTAACAAGAAAAAATACAATATACAGCGACTGTTATAGGTATAAAGCAATTCTGTAAACTTTATTTTTGCTGTTGCATCAATAGTAATATTTTGGAAGTAATGATAAAGGCCTAGGGAGTATATATTTGGTTTGGGTATCTTGGAAGGGCTTGAAAATGAATTTACTCGTAAAAAAAGTAGCCACTTGTGAATGCTTTTTTTGGTTATGTTATGGCTTTGTTTACATAACTGTGTGAGCGCTAGTTGGTTCCAGTGCTGTTTTGATTGTTAGAGGGCCCTTTTTATGCTCACATAAGGATCACAGCATTAAGTCTTTCAGGAACAGCGATCTCGTTTTATTTTGTTGTTTTTACCTGCAAGCTTCCTCGTGTAACGGGGCCTTAGTGTCAAAACCTGACGATTTTATTAGAGTGAAGGGAGAATGGTGGAATCATTGTTTATTAACTTTACAACAATGAATGCAAACTAGTCATAACTGGACTCCACACCACTGACTGCTGCTGAGGCCTTCTCCCAGAATTCTGCTCAAAATCTGTCGAAGGCTAGAACTAGTTGTAAATATTTGAATGCCCGGTTGAGTGCGCCTGCTCAGTTGGAGTTGGTAAAGTCAGCACACCCCTGCTGGAGAAATGTGGTGACACCATTTCTTAACCCTTTGGAGTTTGGGGCTATTTTGTCAGTTTTTGAGTCCTTTTCATTACGCCTGTATAAACCACTTAAAAATCTTTACCATGACGTGTTGGTATCATTGTCTTCAGGACAACCTCACCTATATGACCTGATTATTATTGTTTTCATTTTGACTTACTGGATCAACATTTTGAACATAAAAAACACACAAAAACACACCAAAAACATAAAAATAATTTTTTTTAAAACATAGAGAAATTACAAAAACACACACAAAAAACACAAAAAAACGGTAAATACAAAAGATTGCATTAAAAAGCCAAAACTTTAAAGAAAAGCTGACAGCAGGGCTCCATGCTGCTTCGTTTTTATGTCGTGACGTCATGAAGAAGTCGTGCTCCGGTGCTTTAGTGGACTCCAGAGGGTTAATGATATAATCGGCGGATATAACTGGCATTCTGATAAATCGGTCTGGCTCTAATGTCTACACCAGAATAACCCTTGAATATTGATTTGCTCAATAAAATCCAGTATTGACTTATCTCTTTTTAAAGTAACGAGCACTGTGGAACTTCTGTCAGGCAACAGAGATAGTGTGTGTGTGTGTGTGTGTGTTTGTGTGTGTGTGGTGGCTGTGTTGGGTTGAAATTCAATAATATGATGGCGTGGAGCAGCTGCAAATGACCATTGCACCACCAAGTTGGCTGCATTCTTTACCCCTTATCCGCTAGCACTCCCCACACACAGATGCACAGCAGCTGCACACTCCTGACAAGAAGAAACGGAGAGAGACCTTGTGGAAAGAATGGAATATTTCTAGGTCTGATGAGCACAGAGTTCACTTTAGTTGCCCTCCCTCTGCCGCCCCCCAGCCCCTTTCTCTCCCTCTCTCTTGTACAAGTGTTAAGTTTTATCAATAGGAAAAAGTCCCGAGGGCCTTTTGGTTTTTCCCTTCAACATGGGCGAGATAGCAAGATACAAGAGTATGTGTGTGTTTGTGCAGTGGGGGGTTGTAGAAGGAATGGGAATGTTTTTTGCAGAAAGAGTGAAATAATTGGGGAGTCTGTATTCTCTCTGTCTCTCTCTCTCTCTCTCTCTCTTACTCTCTCTCTCTCTCTGTCTTTCGCTGCTCATCTATTGTTGGCTCCAGACCAACAGATGGGAGTTACCCTATTGTTGTGAGGCACACATTCACACACAGGAGGTGAACGTCTGAGGGGTTTGAGAAACACAACAGACCCTTGAGGTAGAGGGGAGGGATTGCTAGCTTTGGAGTCACTAGTTGTTACAAGTTACGTAAAGTAGAAGATGAAGGGAAGGAAGAAAGATAGAGAAGGGAAAAGAGAGCAGTCACTGTTTAGTTCTAATAGCTATTCACCCACAGGATCAAGGTCTAGGATGATTCTGGTACAGACAGCCCATAGCTGTATGGGATAACCTGTATTTGTAAATATGAATAATGGTGACAGCTTTGCAAGTGGTGCAGGTTAGTAGTTAGACATTTAAAAAGTATTATAGTCTTGCTGCAGTTCAACAGGATCAACAGAGTAGTGAGAATTTTAAGTGAAATTCTGCTGATCACAGCATGTCAATTTCACTTCTGAAATCTCCTGGTTAGCGTGTATGCATATGACAAGATTGTAGATGTATATGTATGTAGGGCTGCACGATTATGGCCAAAATGATAATCACGATTATTTTGATCAATATTGGAATCACGATTATTAATCACGATTATTCATCATGTTAGGGAAAACATCTGTATTTTATTGCACTACTTTTAAACAAAATAATAGGAACAGTTTATAGTGTCCGGTGCTTGTTGTAAACAAACAGAGATCACTAAGTGAACACCTCCTGCAGCAGCAGCACATACACACTGTACTGCTACAGAGCTAACTGTTAGCCTATTAGCAATTTGCAGACTGGACGCTAAGGGGTTAACATCCCCTCTGGCTCTGCAGCTCGGAGAGATTGCTGCAGGAGGACTGTGCCGACCCTCGTGGCTCGTTAAGAAGAGTAAGAACGAGTCTCCAAAAGTCTCCAATAACACGAGAAAAAGTCGCTGGATTTGTCTCCAGTCGTTTTTTTGAAACATCGTCGCTAAGGGGGTCTGAAAAGTCGCTAAATATAGCAACAAAGTCGCTAAGTTGGCAACACTGCTTCGCCGGCTTTTACAAATGGAGCTTGTTGTAATCTCCCATGCTTTTTTGCTCAGACACCATTGTGCTTTCTATGAAATGGACTGAATGATGGCCATATGAACATAGCTTACTCTGATCACATTCATGCTTGCATGCGGTTTGTGAATTGGAATCTGACTGCATATTACATTTGTTTTCCTTGCAGCTTTAGAGCACCTCTCACATTTTTTTGCAATGTACAATCATTAAAAAATGATGTGAAATAGGAAAACCTGGCAGTGTTTGTCAGTCTGTCCCCCTATTATTAATGGCACTTTTAAAGACTGATTGGTCAGTTTCTTTCAAATGTGTTTTTCAAACTCTGAGGGCATCTTTATCCTGCTCCTGCAGCATGTTGCTCCTCTTGCTCCAGCTGGTCCTGCTGAAGGAGACGCATTCCCAGACCCCCACAATGCTCAGGGGCGTTAGGGTCATGGTAGAGGGGGTGCAAGGGTCAGATGGGGGACTCCCCAAGGGACACAGAGGAGGGGGATTGTGGGGACAAGAAGACAGAAGGGAGTGGAACCGAACTTTAACACTGACTACATTTACATGAACACAACAAACCAAGTTAGTGGGAGAATTCAGGACCGGAAATTACAATCTTTACATGTGCTAGAACAACTTTTTTTCCCCAAATCATTAGCGAGATGAATAATCTTATAACTGTTCAAAAAGAAAACATTCCGAAGTTCGTGAACATGGATGAATTTGTAAACCAACCTTCTCCTAACTCCCACCCTTTAGCTATTGCTCTGATCTAAATTAAGCTGGTACTGTTGAACTTGTTAGATGACTTAAAAGGCAATGGTCTTGACATTTGATTGGCTCACATTAGCATATAGCCACCCCTCCCCCATCTCTCTGATTCATGGTGTGAAGCATTGGTGCCCCATGACTGATTTATCAGTCCTTGAAGAATTTTGTAAATGTTATTTTTACTCTAAAGATATTTGGAAAACATCAACTTTTGCCTGTAAATTAATGGTGGAAATGGCAGTTGTCTTCAGTGTATTAAATCACTATAAATCTTTTTATTAAAAAGATAAGTAGAAAAGGTTCTTTCACCAAATCAGTCAGTTTGTAACCGGAGCTACGACTGCGTATCAGTACTCACTGAGCTGAGACACGACCGATCGTTCAGTTCTGTTCACTAAGTGAACCGTGAACGACTGAATAAGTCAATGAGCTGAGAGTATAGTTTGACAAAGCAACAGTTTGCAAACTGAAAGCTGCTATAACAATCATAATTTCACAACATCAAATTATTAAATAAAATAGTTGGCAGTACTTCCTACTTGGAGACATGAGAGAGGGGTGGAGCTTGAGCGACTGCGACTCTCTCAGGGCTCCGTTCACTGTAAAAGTACATCTATTGAATGACTGATGCTGAGGCGGAGAGCCAATCGGGGCTTCCGTTCACTTTACTACCTTCAGTATACCAACTGAAACACTGACTGACCATAGCCGTGTTACGACTAGGGGTCCGCTCACTCTGTGTGTCTCCACTACAAGTTAGCCCCCAGAGGGATTTAGAGACTCCGGAGGTGACGTATGGTTTTCGCCGTCGCTAACTGTGCACAACGTCAGCAGCTGAAAGCAGCATGGCTAATTATGCACAGAGTCTCGGCTGATCATAAACATAGTGATTGTGAATTAACAACATTGCTAACGGTGCACAGAGTGTCTGGTGCTTGTTGTAAACAAACAGAGATCGCTAAGTAAACCTCCTGTAGCAGCAGCACATACACACTGTACTGCTACAGAGCTACCTGTAGCTAACTGCCTCCGGCTCATTAGCGGCTCGTTAAGAAGAGTAAGAAGGAGTCGCTGGATTTGTCTCCAGTCCCTTTTTGAAAAATAGTCTGGGGGTCTGAAAAGTCGCTAAATTTAGCAACAAAGTCACTAAGTCGGGAACACTGCTTCGCCAGCTTTTACAAAAGGCGTGTGTTGTTGTTGTGTAGAGTACTACTCGTCACATCCTGCTTAGCGATCTGTCCAATCAGTAACCAGGCTGTTTTCAGGGGAGAAAAAAGACCCTGCTCTTCAACAGGGACGAAAATGGTCCTGACAAAAGCCGGCTCCGGACTGCTCAAATTCAAATTAGGGGCATTTCGACAAGTGAGACCCACCTCACTTCGGGTATTGTCCAGGTATTACCCTGTAGTGGGAAAAAGCCCTCTGTCCACAGGGAATAGCAGTTTGCTTGAGAGGGATCTCCAGGGCAGCAGGTGGCGGTAATGTGAGGAAAGGGGTAGACTTGAGCAACCCGTGCTAAGGCGCTTAGATTCTAGAGACACTAGATGGGACGATAGTTCATCTGAAGTTGAGAAAAGACAGAAACTTTTCAGGAATTGATTCCGTACGGTTAGTTCACCTAATCGATTTGCTCTTTGAATGAATCATTTGGGAGCTAGACATCACTACTGTACAGAGGTTTTATTGATTTCATAGAGAAATTGTGAAAGTGTGGTTTTTTACCATTTCATAAATATAATTTAAAGAAATAACTGCAGTTGTAAATCTAATACTTCCTGAAGAGAGTTTTGGATACATTTTGGGTTTTTTAGGTTTGGGTTTCTTCTTTTGTCTTGAAGTCTTCACTTTATGTCCCACCTACTTTTCTCCTCAGTCACCCTCTTTCTCGGTTTTTCTTTCTCATACTGAAAATTGACTCTAAACCTCAAACTCAGGGGAGTGGACTCTTTCAAGGTTAGACAAAGTACAAACAAAGACAGAGAGAGCTGAATGGAATAGGCGGCATGATAAAGTCAGAGGAGACAAGAGTGAAAAAAGTGTAGAGAGGACAACATGAAAGTTGAACACCAAGGAAGAATATTTCTGGAGGGAGATGGACTGAGACAAGATGTAGATAGAATGAGACCGCTAAAAATTCAAGATGTAGAAAGGAGTTGAGGTCAGAAGCAAAGGAGGAAGAAAAAAGTGACTGTGAAAAAGAGATGACTAGACCTGACAGAGGAATGCGAGAATGAAAGGCCCAGAAGATACCAAAACAATTGTCATAACTAAAATATGTATAAGTATTATCTTAACATTTATAATTTAAATCGCACTATTTAGTGCTTGGAAGAACTGACTTGGCTTCAACTTAGATACTGGATACTAAATACATTGACACATCAATCACAAGAAAATAGTGGGAAAACACCTTGAGAACAGAAGATGAAAGAGGTGGAGAGCTTTGAGTTGTTATTGAGAAACTGTTGCGTTGCGTAGGTGCATGTTGAGTTACTGTTACTGTGAAGTCTGGGGGGACATCACTAACTGGCTGCTCTGCAACACACAAAAGCAGTGGACATATATGAAAGCATGTAAAGACATTAATACATATTTGTCTATGCTGCGCAACTATATCATGCATCCCACTGATGTGATTGCTTCAGAATGTCTAAATGTTAGTTAGTTCCATAAAGCATAAAGTGCCGATCCGACAAAAGACTTTTGCCGACAAGAACTTTTTCATCTGCACATACAACCCACACAGCAATGATACAAAGCCAGTTAAAAATCTGCAGTTTCCCTTTAAACCAGACCAGTCACATTTTTCTGCCTGTAAAACATGCACCAAAGGCCAGCATGCATGCACGCACACCAGATGCACGCACACACAACATTCAGTGTGGCTGATGACTCTCATGTGATGGGGTTTAGAAGGGCTTGCAGGGAGTCAAAGAGATAGAATGCAATACAAGAAATGGAAACACGAGTGGTGCAAGATAATTAGTTTGTTATAGATTTAAGCAATAGCTCACGGCTGTGTTATGTTGGGATTATACCACGGCTAAGGGGCGTTGTTATGCCCGTCACGAAGCGGCCCAACGGTTACCAACTATAGCCGTGTTTCCACTAGGGGGAAAGTGGCCACCAGGAAAGTCTCAGGCCACACCCTCTCAACAGTCCACTCGCTCTGTGTGTCTCCACTACAAGTTAGCCCCCAGAGGGATTAAGAGACTCTGGAGGTGACGTATGGTTTTCACCATCGCTAACTGTGCACAACGTCAGCAGCTGAAAGCAGAATGGCTAATTATGCACAGAGTCTCGGCTGATCATAAACATAGTGATTGTGAATTAACAACATTGCTAACTGTGCACAGAGTGTCTAGTGCTTGTTGTAAACAAACAGAGATCGCTAAGTAAACACCTCCTGTAGCAGCAGCACATACACACTGTACTGCTACAGAGCTAACTGCCGCTGACGGCGGCTCTTCTTAACAAGCCGACTCCTTCTTACTCTTTTCAATGAGCCGCTAACAAGCCGGCCTCTGGCTCGTCGTCGTCTCTCTTAACACCACAGAGTTGGTCTTATTGGTCAGATAGCCCCGCCCCCAGCCCCTGACGTAAGCGGTTTGCGGTTCAAGACCAGCAGAGAGTTGGTGCCGCTGTGGAACCAGTGTTCCTGGCCGTGAGCCGGTTCCTTGGCCGTCAGAAACCAGAGAACCGGTCCACAACTGGGCACTAGCCGGGAACCAGCTTGGTCAAAAAGGGGTGTGATGCTTCTACTTCATCTTCCAACACTCTTTTCCTCACCCGTCTTAGCTTCGATCTCATATCATTTGATTCAGCCTCCACTTGAACTCTCTGTTTTTGATTTTCTGTTCAGCTTCTTCATCTTAGTATCACGTCTTGTTTTCTGTCGTTGTTTTTGCCACACATTCTTCTTTGTCCTTTTTGGGGGTGCCGTTTTCATTTTTGAAATGTAACCTTAGTATAGATAGTATATAATAATAATATATATTTCATAAGTGTAGCTAAAACGGCCAGGAAATATTTTGGAGAAGTGCTTCACGTTATCATTGAGAAATGATATTGATGACATTTTATCTGATTTGCCTTGGAGCTTGTTCAGATTAGAAGAGAAGTCTTTCTGGGTTTAAACTGGGACACTTCAAGTTTCAGGGATGAGAAATTGAAAGAAACATTACAGATGGTGAGTAAAATGTTATTCCTCTGATGGGTGGATACAAAACCACAAAGGCATGAGGTAATACAGTTTTGGTGTGCATTGTTGGCTGATTTAGGAGTGAAGTAGCAGGGTAGCTCATAATGATTGTGTGTGCTTTTTGTGCAGAAGAACTCTGGAACTGCTAAGGTTGGGATCTGGTGACTGGTCATTTTTGGTACATTGTCACTGATTAATCAAGTAAATGTACACATTGAACAGTGAATTCAAACCTGTTTGTGTCTTTTAAATACCTCAGAGTTACTAGCCCTCATTTATGAAATTAACATACAGCAGAAGTTACGATCAAATCTGACATCTGGTCTCAACTCGTTTACGTCCACATGTCCACATGTCCACATGTCTGAGTCGGATACTTGTTATTAGACTATTGTATTGGCATCCAAAGGCCTGGAGTGGATAAAACTCAGTTGTTGTTTTTTTCTGAAATAGTGACAAACCAAAGAATGTTTATATTATTACAAAATCATGAAAAAATGGAAAAAACCCTAAAATTCTTTAAACAGGCTACTAACCGAGGCTATTAAATGTTTACCATTATCTTCTGCTATTAAATGTTGATATTAATCTTCTGATATTGATATATCCCCATTTAATTATAATAATATGGTATAATATAACATTGTAGTGTATTATAGAGGGCTATGAGGTAGCATTGCAACGGATCACAAAACTCACGGTTTGGATCAGTGTCACAGTTTTGATTCACGGATCGTATCATTTTTTCGGATCAGCAAACTAGAAAGAAGAAAATAGAATATATCTTCATTTTATTTGATTAAATATACTTCTATTTCATTTTGTACTGGATGTTTTACATTCATTGTAAATTTTGCTGAACCAACATGAACCTCTGTCACTGTGTATTTCTGTACCTTCTTAAAAGGTCTATTTTTGTCTTATTTGTTATTTGTAACAAGTGCACATTACAAATAAAGGCAACTTAGAAAAAGGCCTCTTAACTAAATTAAGCCGTAATTTTTATATTATGTTTTTTTTTAGCTGGCACAATTATCTACACCTGATTATAGTTTGTTAGCCACTTAAGATTTAAAACTGTGCAGAGTCAGTGTCTGGAATTACTTAACAGAAAGGAACAGGAAGTGCTGGCTCATCTCGGATGTGACTCACTGTTCTTGAGGGTTTCATGAAAGTGAGAGTAGCACAAACACCTTCATGAAGCATGACCCAACCCTAGCATGACCGCTGGTCAGCCTGCCGTGTGTGTGTGTGTGTGTGTGTGTGTGTGTTCTTGTACTTCCTACATAGTGAGGGCCAGAAGACGTTTTTAACAACAGAGTGAGGACATTTTTGCAAAGTGAGGACATTTCGGACATTTTTTGAGATTTCAGACTTTGTTTTAAGGGTTAAAGGTTACATGATAATGATAATTAACTGAAACTGTATTGTGTGGTTACAAAACTAACTAAAGTTATAGTGAAAATGTTCTTAATTTTTGTCTTTGTCAACTTTTTCCATACATAATGAAGATGGATAAGGCAAAGGAAATAAAGGCAAAATTTACTGTGACCTCTTTGAATCTCCCACCAAACAAATACCCCGTTACAAAAAAACTAAAACGAATAAAAACTAAAATAACTCAACTAAAACGAGCAAACTCACTCTAAAAATTAATTAAAACTAACTGAAATTGAAAACAAAAATTCACAAGAAAATTAAAACTAAAACTAATGAAAAATCCAAAACTGTTATAACCTTGCAAGGGAATTCACTATTCCAATGAGGGCCCTCACAAAGATAGAAGTACAAAAGTGTGTGTGTGTGTGTGTGTGTGTGTGTGTGTGTGTGTGTGTGTGTGTGTGTGTGTGTGTGTGTGTGTGTGTGTGTGTGTGTGTGTGTGTGTTCCTGTACTCCCTATATAGTGAGCACCGGAGCACGTTTTTAACCAACAGAGTGAAGACATTTTTGAGAAGTGAGGACATTTCGGCCGGTCCTCACTTCTTTCAAGGCTTGTTTGAGAGTTCGGACTTTGTTTTAAGGTTAAGGTTACAATTAGGTTTACAGTCAGGTCCAAAAATATTTTGACATTGACACAATTTTCAGCATCTTGTCTCTGTACACCACCACAATGGGTTTGACATGAAACAATGAAACAATGGGTATTTACATCCAAATCAGGTGAATGGTGTAGGAATTACAACATATTGCCCTCAACCTTTTTAAGTGACCAAAAGTAATTGCTGAAAATTGTGTCAATGTCCAAATATGTGTGGACCTGACTTAGGGGTGTGCCATATCTTATCGTTCACGATTATACCGGTATATTTTTTTTATGGGTAAAAAAATGCATATCATGATATTAGCAACATTCCTACTTCTTGACGTAGTGGTGTAAGGACTTCCCATTAATGACCTAGACCATGGCGGCCCGCTATAGTATCATATGCTGCGCTAATGTCACATTTAGAGCTACTGAAAGTATATCTACACTTTTCATAATATCAAGTTATTTTGCGTTTTGTCTGTCACCCGACCCACACCTTTCCATCCCCCTCTGACAAAATTAAAAAAAAGTCATACTATAGCATGTCGATTTTTGTCAAAATAGCTCAAATTTTAAAATGCCTAAAAATGATTATTATGGTCACTTTATACATATTAGTTGTATAGTTTGTCCATGAATTAAAGAATAACCCATTTTATGGGATGTCCAAAAAAGTGGACGAAAAAAAATGTTATACTATAGTATGTCATTTTTTGTCAAAAATGGTCAAATTATATAATGCCTTAAAATGACTATCATAGTCCTGTGTGTGTGTGTGTGTGTGTGTGTGTGTGTGTGTGTGTGGACTGAAAGAAATATCGTGATAATCTTTTAGAGCCATATCGCCCACCCCTAACCTGACTGTATGTTAGAGTTAGGGTTGGGTATTTAGTTATAAATGTGAAGAGTTAGGTCAAGGGTTAGGGAATTCACTATTCCAATGTGGGCCCTCACAAAGATAGACGTACGTGTGTGTGTGTGTGTGTGTGTGTGTGTGTGTGTGTGTGTGTGTAGGGAGGGGTCAGTTGTAGAGAGAACAATAAAGACCAGATGGCCAGTCTCTTCCTCCACCTGTCTGAGGTCTCTTTTTCCTCTCTCTCCCTCTCATACATTTCTCACACACATATTTCTTAGTTGACTTTTGCTTATAACCATTCACCAAACACAACAACTTGTTCACAATCCTGATGTGGACAGTTCATTAAGCTCAAGTGTATATGTTCTTGGTTTTGTTAAAAGACTATTTTCTAACATGCAGAATAAGGATAGGCCATTGGGTTCATTATTTAAAACCCTGCTCTCACATACAAACTCTTGCAGAAATCCATGGGGCCACACCCAGACATGCTGCATTTATTCCAACTGTGACTGACATTTGAAATCAACAGCAGACCTTTTAGTTATCCAGCTTTGACAGAAGAAGAAATAAGAAGGCAATTGGTACTGTTTTCCCACATTCTCTGTTTTCTGCCAAACAAAATCATTTTTTTGTGTTGCATCTGTTGGACGTCAGCGTTTCACTTTGTGCCTCTGAGAAATTCCTCTTTTATTGGAATTGAAACTTACTTTTAAACATTGTTTACCTCCTGGCTACAACCAAAAAGCTGTGAAAATGTTTAAGTCTGTGCTCCAAATACAGAATATTCACCAAACTTGTTTGTTTGTTTGTACTTTTATTTCATAAACCTTCGTCGCTGCATATTTCTGTAATGTGTCTATTTTGCTGCTGTTGTTATTTGTAACGGTGCACTTTGCCAATAAAGTTGACTTTAGGGGGGAAAATCCTCTTTTTGGCCGTATTGCGTCCTTCGGTGTTATTAACTCTGGAGGCGAGCCTTCTGAATCAGGTATATATTATAAATATATTATATATATTAGGGCGTGGTATTTAAATGAAGCTTGTTTCGAGCCGCCACATTTATCAACAGCCGATCATTCTAGTGCTGTGATTGGAGAGATACGATCGTTTGATAAATTACATGTGGACCCTGTCGTAAGATGAAATATACACTCAGATCTGTGCTGGTGTCTACGCTCGTTTGATAAATGAGGGCCATAGTGTCTAATCATATGGTGGATGACTACAATTTAAAAAGTTCATTACAAAAAAATTCCAAAATTGAATGAATATCACTGAATTTGATGAACACAGCACTGATGTGTAGTGTAGCTCGATCTGTTGGTTAGTCGATACATTGGTCAATCCATTGGTTGACCACTCCTGAAAATGTGCCCACCTTTTGGCATCATTTATTATCATAATCAGATAATTTATAATCATCCAATAATTTTAATTTGTCATTCAGAGATCTGGCAAATATGCACTGTTACCCATATTGACATTCTGACAGACAGGCTGCATTAAATATATTTAGGGATTTTCACAGGCCAGCAGCTGCAACACTACGCTTCTTCTATAATCAGTGAAACTGACTGGCTTGCAACAAGCTTGATGCTTGACTGACGCGGTGATGTCCTGTTTTGACTGGTGGTGAAGCAACATAATCCTACAAGCAACTTGGGTAATCTTTTGGGTTGGTGGGACAGGTCCTGAATATGTCAAACTAGGGCTGCACAATTATGGCCGAAATGATAATCACGATTATTTTGATCAATATTGTAATCATGATTATTAATCACAATTATTCATTGTGTTAGGGAAAACATCTGTATTTTTATTGCACTACTTTTAAACAAAGGAACATAGGAACAGTTTTTAGTGTGTGTACAGAGTGTATGGTGCTTGTTGTAAACAAACAGAGATCGCTAAGTGAACACCTCCTGCAGCAGCAGCACATACACACTGTACTGCTACAGAGCTAACTGTTAGCCTATTAGCAATTTGCAGACTGGACGCTAAGGGGATAACATCCCCTCCAGCTCTGCAACTGGAAAGACTGCTGAAGGAGGACTGTGCCGCTTCGACTCGTTCTTACTCTTCTTAACGAGCGCCGGCTTTTACAAATGGGCCGTGTACTACGCCACATTAGCGTTCTATCCAATCAGCAACCAGGCTCCTTTCAGGAAAAAAAAACTCCCTGCCCCCTGGTGGTTGGTGGACTACTGGTGTAGAAAGTCCTTGATTAGATATGCAGGAGAGCTGCATTTAAAAATGGAAATATCACAGACGATCAGGTTAATTTAATCATGGTGGCCAAAATCGTGATCACGATTAAAATTTGATTCATTGTGCAACCCTAGGTCAAACCCCAGCTCTTTGAACCAGGAGGTTTTGGAGGAAGGAAGTTATGTCCGGAATAAGTATTTTTTAAAGATTAACCCTGCTCTTTATTTTTATCTTTTGGTGCTTAACCTACTGCAAGAGTTTGTGTTGGCTATACCTTAATGTTATCCAGCATTAACAAAGTGTTTAAAACAGTGATCCTGGAGTAGAGTACAACAAGGGTGGTCACTTGTCAGCACTGTGGTGGTAACAGAGCTTGCCACATTTTACATTTCGTAACACAGGAATCCCACTGCAAAAGGTTTCTTCTAAAATCAGACAAAGCCCTTCATGAGGGCCTACAGTGAGGGTAATGCCTCATTTCTGGTTGCTAAAGCTTTTGTGTTTACAGTTGCTGCTCTTAACTCAACCCAGTTCATTTTGTCAAATCCTCCCTCCTAAACTGATAATGTCATATGTAATAGGTGGAGTGCATTTGCAGTGTTGGTGAATTGAAAGCATGGAGAATCAGTAAAATAAATTGGACATATCTCAAAACTCACAGTAGGGCGCAGCAGATTTTAGAGAATATTTTTATATAATCGTAGTTCTGATAGTGAGTTAATTAAACATGCCTTAATACCATCTTAGGAAAAACAATTTGTTGATTAATCAGCACCAGCCTAATATACTTCTAAAGCATTCTGATCCCAGATGTTGATGTCCTGTTCAGAGACAAATCCAGGTTCTGTTTGCACAGATAAAGCTTGACTACACCCAACAATCACAGATGCTAATTGGCATTCAGGAAACAAAACCCACAAAACTCCTTTCCTGTAATAGCTGCTGACATTAATCCTCTTGTTGTTAACATAGGGGAGGGGTTATGAAGGAGCACCCATGTGGTTTTGTCCTGTTGGAGTGGTCATCTTTAGTGTCATAGATGGGATTTTCAGTTTATCTTCACAGCAAGTCCGTTGGAGTAACTAGATGAAAGTATATTAAAGATGAAGTGAAATTAAAAAGAATATGAAGTATTTAGTAATGATAATTACCAAAATATAGCAATTTATTCCTTTATTGTTTCTGTTTTCAAAGTCTAACTTCCTGTAAATTAATATTTTGGTGATCAGATCTTTGCAAACAAGAAGAGATGCATAATTGTATTGAATATTTTCTTTTACTTTTTGCCCATGGCAGGAAGTGTTTTTGTGGAGCTGCCTCTGTCCCACCATACCAAGCAAGGTTATATAGTTAGCAAAAACAAACAAAATAACAAAAACAGTTTTGTTAACTGAAATAAAAATAAAAACAAGTTTTAAAAAAACCGATAACTAACTGAAACTGCATTTTGTGGTTACAAAACTAACTAAAATTATAGTGAAAATGTCCTTCCTTTTCATCTTTGTCAACATTTTTCATAAGTAAACCTTTTTGGTTGATATGATATCTATTTCATATATTTGGTTTTATGACTTAATAAACTTATTGGGGCTGAGATGGATCAGACAAAGGAAATAAAGGAAACATTTATTGTGACCTTTTTGAATCTGGCACCCAACAAATACCCCATTACAAAAAAACTAAAACTAACGCTAAAACTAATAAAAACTAAACTAAAACTAAGCATTTTCCAAAAAATAAAAACTAATTAAAACTAGCAATCTCACTCTAAAAAACGAATTAAAACTAACTGAATTTGAAAACAAAAATTGACAAAGAAATTAAAACTAAAACTGATGAAAAATCCCAAACTATTATAACCTTGATACCAAGTACAAACAGCCCGAGCCACCCCTATCAGAAAAACAGAATGCAGCGCAGCTTAGCCTCAGTCTACTGTCTGACTGTCTGTGAATGAACTCATTCACTCGTTGAGAGAGAAATTACATTTCACGTGGTAATCAGCAGGTCAAGTGCTCCCGCCACGCCGGATTTAGTCAACAGAGAGTGACAGAGAAAGAGGGGGGTCGTATGCTTCACAAACACTGTTTTTGTCTTTGTCTCATGTTTTAAGATCACTCTGTCTCTTGCTGTAACATGTACTCTGTCCTCCAAAGGCATCTACTGGCAGATCATTTAAGGGAATCTTGCAGCAAATTAACCCTTTGATGCACAACATATAAACACCTTCTAATGCACAACATGGGTCAAAAATGACCCGCATTCATTTCCCATGTTATTTCATGGCTGTGTGTTTGAATATCTTTTTTTATTATTACAACAGATTATATCCATTTTCCTTTCATATTTTATGAAGAAAAATAGTTTTTGTATTATTACATCAAGTTTACACACATGGGTCAAAAATGACCTTGTGCATTAGAAGTGTAGTGATACAAAAATTGATACACATAAACTCAAATTGTTAATTCAGTGTAACCATGTTTGTCTTATTTTTAAGGTTTAACTTTAAAAGAGTTGTTAGAACCACCAGATTACATTGGAAAATCCCATATTTTAACATTTGAGCCACCAAATAATAATTTCCATTGGAAAAACACCATTTAACACAATAGGATAGTTATTATTTGCGTCTTCTTTGTCAGGTTTTAAATTGGTGACAACATATAAACACTTCTAATGCACAACATGGGTCAAAAATGACCTTGTGCATTAGAGGCGTAGTGATCAAAAACAAGTTAATTTAGGAAAACCTGGAATACTGAATGATGAAATTAATTTAATAATAACATATAGAATATAAAAACTTCATTGAGTGGGGGATATCTTAGTTTAATTATGAGCTCTCTCTCTGTCTCTGTGTCAACACCAAACAAATGTAGTCCCGTCCATCCATTCAACTTCTTCCTTTTGATGTCTGTGTGCTGATGCCACTCTGCCAATGTCACCTCACGTCTCTCACACTCACTCTCAAACACACACACACGCACGTATGCCTTCATCTCGTAGTCCTGGCATGGACTGAATAGCCCGTTACCCCTGGAGACTACGGTAGTTTCTGGTTGGTTAGTTTAGGGACCCTCCTCCCACCCCTTTGTCCCACTGGGAGACGGAAACATTGCTGTGCTCTGGTATTTGTATTTTTGAAAATTATTTATTCAGTTGTGCTTTACAACGCTCTGGAGTTATTGGAAAAATCTTTATCTGCAACTGTGCAGAAATACCAGTTTTAAATTGAATCAATTGACAAAAAGGTGTGCAGCATTCAAATGTTGATTAAGAATGAGCCTCTCTGTAGCTTTTAACACCTTATGATACCCGAGCACTGTCCTCATGGTTCTTTCCTACATCTCGACCAAGGTGGGACTATTCATTCAGTGTATAGGTCTATCCTTTCCTTTTTACTTTATCTCTCAGTTTACTGGCACCGCTACATGTCTTTCATGTGGTGAAGAGGCTCTTGGTTATCTATTGAAGAAAGGTATTGGGACAAAGTTATTAACACAGCCCTTTTTTATATTTATATATGTATATATGTGTATTTCAGGAACCATCCGTCCTGTGCGAAGGAGTTTTTATGACCCATCCTCGGCCCCAGGTCAGGGCTGGCAGTGGGAGTGGGAGAATGATGGGGGGACCTGGACGGCCTATGACATGGAGGTTGCCATTGCCATAGAGAACGCCCACAACCGGCAGCAGCCCTGCCTCGACCTGACACCACTCGGCTTCTGCTACCTCATTGATTTTCAGAACATGACACAGGTGTGTTTGTATTTTATTCACCAACAAAATCACCTGGAAAGTGCTACTGTGAGGATCCCATAGGGAGGCTAAACTAATAATTAGAAATCTCCTAAAACTAATGTTTTACCCTGTCCTCCTGCAGGTAAACAGACAGAGCCAGAGGTGTCGGAGACTCCAGAGACGTGCGGACATGGCCTACCCTCTGGTGTCGGGACCTCTCCCAATACCCAAAGGAGGTAGTGTAGGAGGAGGTGGAGGCCTCACAGGAGCCCTGCTGGGTGTTGGTGTGTCGGGGGCCAGTATGGGTGTTGGAAGCTCTGTCTATCCCAATGGGGTCTTACCAGCTACTGGACTAGGCCAGCCTTGTTCCTGCCAGCAGTGCATGCTGGTCCTTAGTGTAAAGTCCAACACAGGAGGCCCAGGGTTAGGAGGAGCGGGGATACAGAATCTAGGTAGACGCTCATTAACCATGCAACGACCCAAGAACTCCACAGCCATCGCCTCTAAACCTCTGAGTCCTTCTAAATCAGCCACCCTGGGGCGAGGACAGCAGCAGAACTCCAACTCCTACGCCAGCTACTATCAGACGTTGCCACATGGTCTCGCCATCTCCAAAAACATTGCCTCTCCGAGAAGAAATGCCCAGCTCTTTGCTCAGTCGCTGGCTGCCCTCAGTGCTGGCACCTCTTCTCTGGGTATCTCCTCGTCTTCCAACAGGCCGCCTCCACCGTCCCTACCACCTCCTCAGCCTCCATCATCCAACCTCAACCAGGTTCCTCTGTCCATTCCAGCCAAGCAATCCTCATCTTCAGCCAGTGAATCAGTGCCAACCGCCACATTAATTACCCCTGCAAACAGCGTGACCACGCCCCCTTCTCCTGTGCCATCTCCATCACCGGTGGTGATGAAGCCCCAGCGCTCACTCTCATCTGCAGCAACAGTGTGCCATGCCCCATTGCCACAGAGATCAAGTTTAGCCGGGCTGAGCAGACCAGCGTTACAGAGGATTGCAATGGCCCAGTCCAGAGCGCTCATAGCATCAGGGTGAGTAAATTAAACCAGAAATCAGTCTGCTTTTCCTGAATTTCTGACTTGAAATCACGGTCCATTTAGATCCATTAAAATGTTCCTTTTTTGGGCAGGGGGGGATTCATAGTCTTAAGTCAGAAACCTTCCAGTTTGGTTGCTACTTGCAAGTTCCACCAGTTAAATGAAGAAACTAAACATCCCGACACGATATCCTGACACACTAGTGCCTATAGATTTTTTCTTTCTTTCTTTAGATCTTCTAGTTTCATATGATACCAGCAGGCCTGGAATTTCGTCATTTTAGGGGCAAGGCCACTTGGCCTTTTGTGTTGTCAATTTTGTAAGGGCACAAAGGCCAAAAGCCAGGGCACCAAGGCCATGAAATAAAACAATGATTTTAAGTCCACGTTCATAATTAATTTAATTTAAGGACTAGAAATGACGCTTCTGAGGAAGATTGGAGTCTCAGTTGAAACTGTCAAGCAGGTAAAGAAACATCTCCTTGTAAAGTAAAATGCATCAATCTCGTGCACTTTGAGAGCTAAATGAGAGCAAACACATCACATAACATTTTTCACAGTCGGGAGATTGTCCCAGTATTATAGAATCTTTGGTATCCTATACTGTGTCATTTTTAATTGCTGTCAACATGCTTTCCACTAGGACATTGAGCGGCCAGCCACTGTGGAAAAAGCCCCCCCCTATAATTTTTTTTCCATAAATGCCCAAAATTGGTGGCCTCCCGCAGCTATTCCATCATATACACTAATCTTAATCATTGAATGTTTTAAGAATTATTTTAAAGGAGAATAAAGGTTCTTGTATATTTTATTTTCGGCATCTTATTTTGACAGTCTTCTTGTAAATTCTGTGGTGGATTCTGTTATCACACTGCACTCATATTTTGAAAGCTGCATGCGTTTAGCAACAGGAATTTATTCAACAGTTTGTCACAGTTTAGTGTGATTAAAACAACTTTAACTGTTAGCTAATGTTAGCTCGCGGCTAACGAACGGCAAATGCTAGCATATGACTGGGCCGGTCAGAGATATTTGGACCTGTGACCGGCCGCACCGGTTGATAGTATTTAGTTCAGCATGCGCATAAACGCAGACGGTTAGATACGGAGAGATGATGTGGAGACGAGACTGATACAGACAGGTAGGCACGGCAGCTTGGTGTGTTCAGTGCGTGTGTGTAAGTGTGTGAATGCTCATATGTCTCCAGAGCAGACGGAGAGCTGGGTCGGAGGTTTGACTGACTGACGGTTGACACTTTGCCGAGGCAACGGCAACACAACGCAAAATAACTTTATATTATGAATAGTGTAGATAAACTTTCAGTAGCTTGAAATGTGAAATTAGCACAGCAGCACATGAAACTGTGGCGGGACAGGTTGGAGTGTTTGAAGTCTTCTTGCTTGGCCGGTGATAGATTTGTCATTATAGCCCGTCAGAGAGGTTCATGCCAGGCTCCAATCAAAGCCACCACTGATGATGAATGTCATCAAAAGATGCTTTTTTTCTCAAAAGATGCAGGTGTCAAAGCTGTGTTGGCTTGGATACCAGTATCTCCAGTTTATTCCTAAAAGTGAGCCTCCAGATTGGAGGATTGATTGTATGTTATTGTTATTATTATATTTACATATTATTAGTGTTATTAGTAATGTTATTTTTAAGTTGATACCTTGTATTTGTGTTCCAGTTTCAAGGATTTTACTAGCAGCATGTATCTCACTCAGGGTATGTTCTTATATTATACAGTCCTATTGCTATCACACTTTGCTTTGTTTGTTTTTCTGGTTGTATGCTGGTGTTTCAGACTAGTAAATGGGGATTATCGAGAATTTAAAGAATCTTCGTGAAAAATAGGAACACAGGCTAGCCTGGCTAACACCAGACAAATCCGCTAGCGACGCTAATCACCACCGCTACCGGTGATCTCGCTACGAGCCGGGGGACAGTGGAGCCGCCGAGAGACCTTTCGCGTTTCAACTTTCGCTCTAAACTATTTAAAACACTATCTACAGCTAAAGAGAGTTTCACGTCTGCAGCAGCCATGTTGGATCCGTAAGAAAACTACAAGCTTCCAAGTGCAGAGTAGTACGCGTCATCGTCTTGCCGTCCCTCCCCGTTCTGTGATTGGATCCCTAAAACAGGGCTAAGAAACTGCCTTGGTTGCCAGACTGCCTGGAGGTTTGAATGTTTTTACATGTTTTTACCATGTTGTCTTGTTTTTAAAGATGTTAATGATTTTAGACTTTGTAAGGTGACCTTGGGTGACATGAAAGGCGCCTATAAAATAAATGTATTATTATTATTATTATTATTATTATTAATTAATTAAATTCGAGCGTGCAAGGCAGTATGGGTATACCCAGGCTAACCACAGGCAACTTGAAGCTCTAAAATGTTTAACTGAGACATAGATATAAATTTGTGACGTACATTATTTGTGCGACCAACACCCAGGTAATAAGCAAGGAAGTGGAGCGCATCATCAGAAACATACCTCTCACTTGAGTCTGACAGTAATCGAATCATGTTAAGCAAAATGCTTGACAACGTTGCTTCAGTATGTAGAGTCTCTACAACAAGAAACAGCATGATGTGCAGTTCTTCCACCATCATTGTTTTCAATGCACACGCCACTCCAATCACTCTGTTTCACCATGCCATTGCAGAATCAGTATGAATGTCTTGTGTTGTCCATCTGTGAAGTGGTATCTGTAAAGCAGGGGTGGGGGGTGGGGGGATCGTGCGAGAGCACAGGCGTGCGAGTGTGAAGGCCATAGTTCAGCAGTACCTCCCTCTCTCTAAGGCTATTTTATGTATACAAGAGTATGCACAGTGCAAAGGTCAGCAGCCCCGCGAGGTGTACGCTCAGACTTCTACTTAACCATCTCAAATTGAAAACCACTGTGGAGACCTCTGGAATCATGTGAACACATTTGCTGAATTTAAATTTACCTTAAACATAAGAGGCGGTAGAACAAAAACCATAAATTTGCAAGCCTGAAAGCCCTCTTTCTGTCTTGAATGCCAGCAGTATAGGAGCATTTACAGGCTGTCAGACTGATGGACACAGTTATCTGAGCCTTTGGAGTCAGTGGAATCTAAGGTTGTCTTGTTTGATGACAAAACAGAGTAAGGATAAATAGTAAACTGCATACACATACACCCTAGTCATGGAAAAAGTTTTTAAATTTTGTCCGTGAAAAAGTGTGTGAACCATGTATTTAATACATCTTTAGTGTCCTTTTGTTTGTTTGTTTTTGCACTAATTTAGTTGATCAAAATGTTGAGTGGGTGTTAGTGTGTTCCTTAAAGCAGTTGGAGTTAGAACCAAGTTGTTCGGGACTATTTGCCATACAGCAAACATATTTTGGACTTTTTGGCCATACTAGTGAGATGACTTTCATCAATGCTGAAAAATGTCAATAGTTTTTGGATAGATGGTTATGACATTTCATATGGAATATGAAATTACGTTAATGGTCCTCAGAGGACAAAGCCTTCCAACTTTAGTGATCCAGGCATCCATAGCCGTATTTCCACTAGGGGGAAAGTGGCCATCTGGAAAGTCTCAGGCCACACTCTCTCAAAAGTCCGCTCACTCTGTGTGTCTCCACTACAAGTTAGCCCCCAGAGGGATGAAGAGACTCTGGAGGTGACGTATGGTTTTCACCGTCGCTAACTGTACACAACGTCAGCAGCTGAAAGAAGCATGGCTTATTATTATAAGTCTCCGCTGATCATAAACATAGTGATTGTGATTTAACGACATCGGCAACTGTGCAGTGTCTGGTGCTTGTTGTAAACAAACAGATCGCTAAGTGAATACCTCCTGCAGCAGCAGCACATACACACTGTACTGCTACAGAGCTAACTGTAGCTAACTGTAGCTAACTAAGGCCGCGTTCAGACTGCAAGCGAATCTGATTCAAATTGGATTCCTACTCAAATCCGATTTTTAGGGCTGACTGTCAACACTGTTTTTAGCAAGTGTCCAAATCAGATATAGCTCTGTTCAGACTGGGCCACATTATTGACTGATCTGACAGGTTGCTGTAGTAACGGCGTCAGATCGTCTGACGTTGTAACGGCTACACAACAAACATGATGGAGGCAGGTCACCTCAGTATATTGGCCTTATCACTGTCCAGTAGAGGTGCAGAACATCTCAGACGCACCAGGGGAGAAACCGGGAGGATGGACGCCCCCGTTGGGCCCGTATGAGTCGGGCGCAGCTGCCGGTGGACACCTCGTCTCCATGCTGCCCTCGCTACGCGTGCCGCGTAGAGTGCCGTCACGGACAGTCAAAACCGATCTGAGTGTTTGGAGCGGTTCAGACTGAGACGCATCTGTCCAAATGCGATCTGAAACTACCTCCCGAAGGAGGTTTCGATCTGGTTTGCAAAAATCGGATTTCATGTTATTTGTGACTGTTCAGACTTCAAAAGAGCCATCCAGTTCCAATCTGGATGGGCTAAAAATCGGATTTTGGCTAGCAGTCTGAACGCGGCCTAACTAACTGTCTTCAGCTCGTTTGCGGCTCGTTAAGAAGAGTAAGAAGGAGTAGCTTGATTTGTCTCCAGTCGCTTTCTTGAAAAATTGTCGCTAAGGGGGTCTGAAAAGTAGCTGAATTTTGCAACAAAGTTGCTAAGTTGGGAACACTGCTTTTCCGGCTTTTACAAATGGCGTGTGTTGTTGTTGTGTAGAGTACTACGTCACATCCCGCTTAGCGTTCTATCCAATCAGTAACCAGGCTGTTTTCAGGGGAGGAAAAAGACCCTGCTCTTCAAAAGCCGGCTCCGGACTGCTCGTCTTCAAATTAGGGGGGTTTCGGTAAGTGAGACCCTCCTCATTCTGGCTATTGTCCGGTGGTGGAAATGGCCCTCTAGGTCCTTTCAGGATAAAGTGTAATAACTGGTGAGCCTTAACTTTACATCTAGTGCCATCTTCAGGTCAAAATTTTAATTGGTCCACGTTTGATCAAATATCTGCAAAACAAATTGTATTTCCACCAGCTTGTGCAAATGAGCTGTCAGTATGGTCTCACGGATTGCAGCTGCTGATAGCACCATGAATGTTCTGCAGCCAAGTGCAATTTTCCCAATTTTGCTCATGATTGCAATTATCCAAGTGATAAAGTATAAATGCGGTAGAGGCTGAAGTGTTGGTTGTGAGGAATGAAGCCTCAATTGACTCCCAAGAGACGTGTACTTGGGCTGTGGCTTGTGTTGTTATTTTAAAAGACCAGACATGGCTCATTTAACTGCAACCATAAGAAGAGATAAGAGACACGCATTGTGTATTTATGCACAAGGCACAAATCTTCACTGATGAATGTTCTGTGTTGTTCCACACATCCACCAAAAGGTAACAAACAGTATGAGACTGCATCAGCTGTGGACATCCAGGGAGTCAGATTGAGAGCAAAGTCCTCTAACTGAATCCCAAAGGTTTGAGTGAACATCCCTAAAAATTGCGCTCGGTTACCACCAGCTCTCTGAAGACACTAATCATTTCACTCTTACTGCATTTGGCAAATAGTGCTGATGATTGTGAATTGGACTGTTTTAGTAATGAGGCTCATTTACATAGAAAGCAGCCAATTTTGCTCCAAATGTCTGCACAATACCTCATTTAAATACGTACAATGGGCACAGAGGCACTCTCTGCCTGGCAGCGGAGTTAGATGCCTTTATGTTTGCTTTGATTATAAGATTTGTTTTTGTCTTGTCTGCACATGCAAAAGCTGCGCAATCCTTTTGTGACTTTGACCCTTAGTCTTTAATATGACGAACGGATACCCTTACCCTTTTTTCTTGTCTCCAGCTTTGTCATGCTTCACAGTCATAGTGAGGAGGGGCTGGTTATAACCAGCTTCCAGTCACAAGTGATTCTGCAGGACTGCAAAAAATTTTACTTTCCATGTTGTCATACAACAGTTAAATCTATTTAGTCTAAACAACAGGTGTGTGTTTAACTTTTCATGTAAAACCCCTCTTTCAAACTAAAACCAAGGTAAGATAGTTTTGAGAAGTAGCTCCCCCAACTCTGCTAGATGTTCCCTGCCCCCTCCTCTCCTTCCCTGACTCCTCTCCTCCCTCCTCTCCCATCGCGTCTCAGCAGTCTGGACCCCTCAGAGCCTCATTGTTGGTCTCCACAGTAACCTTTGTTGGATTACCCAAGCCTGGGCTGCATTAGCAGCACAATGCCCAGCCTCTGCTCGTTTTTTCTTCTTCCTACTCTCTTTTACTTTTCCTCTCTGTGGTCAGACCTTTCCATACTCTTTACCTTCAACTTCTTCTCTGTATTTCTGGCTTCTTTTTACTTTCCACACGTTTTCACTAGTTTAATTTCTCTGGCTCTGCTTCCTTTTGCCAGCCTGTGCCAGTTTTTGGCTATTGTAAACAGAACTTTTCCAGTTAGTAGTGATGGCTTACTCCTTATTGAATGTATTAGAGAGGATGGGATGTTATCGGGTGTAAATGTGTTGGAATAACCCATCATATAGATGCAAGTGCTGATTTAGTAGCATATTTATATTTGGTAATTATTTTTCGGGTGGGGGAGTGGTAGACAAAGGTACCAGTCCAGTCAGCATTGTTCCTACCCCCCATCACAATTCAGACGATGGGGAGGTGTGTGTGTGTGTGTGTGTGTGTGTGTGTGTGTGTGTGTGTGTGTGTGTGTGTGTGTGTGTGTGTGTGTGTGTGTGTGTGTGTGTGTGTGTGTGTGTGTGTGTGTGTGTGTGTGTGTGTGTGTGTGTGTGTGTGTGTGTGTGTGTGTGTGCGCGCACAAGACAAGGGCTCATAGGAATGGGGTGGGGGGCACAAGACAAAGAAGCCAGTCAGCAAACTGTCAAAGATTGATCACACAGTGGTGCAAGAAATCAGGCCAATACCAGAGAGAGGGAGGGAGTTGGCACACACACACACACACACGCACTCACACTCACTTACTCACGGAGGGCGATGCCTGGCTCTGAAGGCATTTCACAAATACACACACACACACAAACACACACACTGTCCTTCTCTCTCACACATAGCAAATATTGACAATCCTAACAAGAGATGCAGGAAGAATGTGTTTACTCTATCTCTAGTGGGAGATTATAGGAAGGAAAAGACAATGACTGAGTTGAGGAAAGATTCTTGCCAAATTAGGCAGGAAGGGGTGCAAGAAAGAGAGAAGTGGATAAAGTCTGTATCTGGGAGAGAGATGATAACAGAGAAGGAGAAAATATGCAGAATGAAACCTTGGACAAAACTGATAACACTGAAGGAATGAGAAGAATTAAATATTGAGACAAGTTAAGAAGGTGAATGCACACAGAAAGAATTTGACAATTAGTTCCCAGAGTATCTGTCTTTAATGTCTGATAACTTTGCTTTTTGTGGCTTCCAGAATAGGTTTATAAATAGTTGTTTCAGTATAGCCTAGATGCAGTGGCGGGCGGTGCATTTCACACTTAGGCCTTCAGTGATGTCCAACTTAGTCAATAAATACCTTTCATTTTGCCAGCATTTATAACACCAGGACTGGAGAGTAGTTAGAAACACACTTAAGCACTACTAGGCATTGCATCACCTCAGTTGTTTACAAAATGGGCTATTATCCGGCGCATTTTAAAAATCAACAATACCGCATCAGCAATTAAAACTTATCTGATATGCTACTGTCAAAATTTAAAAATAAA